>NC_136489.1:24815514-24908014 GCF_053919585.1 Euprymna scolopes | reverse complement strand
ATGTTTAGACCAGAAATCGTCTGAGTAATTTGGTAGAGATCGCAGCGGTCAATTTTTTAAAACTTTGACCCCTATTATGTCCCCTTAAGATTTATTGTGTTGGGCTCAAATCAAGTTGTTAAGTTTGATCCATATCCAACGAACCTATATCTAAAATTTCAAGTGTTTATACCCAAAATTGGCGGCGGAGTTTGGTAGAGTTCTCAAAGGTCCAACCGTTGAACTTTGACCAAATTTCTGTCCGAAAACAGATTACAAAGATTTTCCCAAATCTCAGTAACCTGTATATCAAATTTCGAGTCTGTAGAATGAAAACTGACAGAGATATTGTGTAGAAAAATGTACACAGATAGACAGACAGACAGACAGACACTTTTATAGATATATAGCTTAAACGTCAAGCCCATGAATTACAAATAAATAAATAATCAGACCCCCCCCCTTATTATCACCGAAAAAATACTAAAAACATTACATAAAAATAAAAAAGTCAATTTAGCGTTTCAATACTTGAACAACGTTTGGCTGAAACCGATGATTGCCGGTCTCGCCCGATCCATGCTTGACTGGAATTCCTGAGAATCCGAGTCAAATTATGCAAGAGTACCAAAAATTCTTACGTTTCGAATACATGCGTTTTTTTTTTGTTTTGTTTTGTTTTGTTTTGTTTTTGTTCGGACGTTACATGGCATTTACGAAACATACCTTTCTCTATATATATTATTCATTATCGATTAGATGAACAACTATTGATAGCAAACAGAAACTCCAAATTTTTCCAAATGCCTGCGTTTTTACTATTTTTAGTTTTTCTGATATAGCTTTCTTACACTATGCCAACACAAAATACAGGGTTTTTTTTTTCAAATGTCTCATATTTTATTCGGACTATTATTCTCATCTTCCCGAAACATTGAGTTTTTTGTTTGTTTTACGGCATATCAACCCTTTCGGGTTACTTAATGCCGAATCCAAAGATTCGGAAGAAAAATTTTTTAATAGAATATATTTGTTGTTTTCACGTCAGTTTCTATTCAACCCATAGTTGAGACCCTAACAGGTACTACCACTCCGGGTCAGAGTGGACCTGGGAGCAATGGTAATTAAAGGGTGGCTCCACACTCCCCAAAGCCCACAAGCTGGGGCCTCACCACTGGATATAGTTTCAGGTCATATCCAGCACCCCCATTGAGGGACTTTTGCCCTCTGCAGGGGGCAGTCGACATATTCTAATGCCCCACCAACAGGGCCCCGAAACATTGAGTCATAGTAAAACCTTTAACAAATATCTTAGTGACCCCTGTCTTTTTTTTAATATTTTAAAAATGTTATTTAAAATATTTAAATACAGAGGGCGTGCAATAAGTAATGCCCTGACCCACTTCCCATAGCAGTAGAGCAACGAAACTATTGCACAGTTATTAGTATTTCTCTAATAGGAACCACCCAGAGTTATGCATTTCTCCCATCGCTCTGGAGACCGTTTTTGTAGAACACCCCAGGTTGATCTTCCAACCACGACGTGACTTCAGAAATCAAGGCTGCATCATCTGGGAAACGCTTTCCTTTCAAAAACAACTTCATGGCTGGGAAAAGGTGAAAGTCAGAGGGTGCAAGGTCGGGATAGTAGGGAGGATGGGAGAGGATTTCATAACCACACGCCTATGCTTCTGATCTGGCGACATGTGAGTTGTTGACCAGAGCGTTGTCCTGCAGGAGGAGGGTACCTTGCCCCATCTCTTGATTTTGATAGATTCCCTTAATTTTCTCGAAAGTGAAGCATAATAGCCTCCTGTAAGTGTGGTACCCTTTGCCAGGAAATCTGTCATCACTACTTCGTCTTGGTCCCAGAAGACTGTGATCATGACCTTGCCAGTGCAGAGCTGAACCCTTGCCTTCTTTGGAAGTGGTGAGTCCAAGTGATTCCATTGCATTGACTGAGTTTTGGTCTCTGAATCATAATGATGGACCCAGGTTTCATCCTGTGTAATCAGTCTTTTGAAAAACTTTGATTCATCTTCTTGGAACATCTCCAAATTCATCATGGAGTACTCGACGCGTTCTCGCTTCTGGAATGGCGTGAGCAACCTGGGAATCCATCTGGCAGACACCTTATGCATATGCAAATGGTCATGAATGATAGTTTCCACAGACTCTGAACCTATGTAAAATGGCAGCCTCAACTTGACGGACAGATGCCTCATCAATGGCAGAAGTGGGGGGCGACCAGGTCTGGGGGGCTGCTTCCCGGCCATGTTTGAATTCACGATTCCAGCGTTTTACAAGGTCATATGATAGGGCATTATCACCATAAGTTTCTTTCATTTCATCAAAAGTCTCCTGTGGTGTGCGTCCTTTCAAATACAAAAACCGGATCACTGCTCGAGATTCAACAGACTCCATTTCACACCTGACTCAGTTCAAAACCTGTAAAACAGAAACCACAATTAGTTCAGAGCTGTACTTTTCCACATAACCTGTAGAGATATAAATCATTGCGCATGCCTAATTTCAGCTAGATCAGATAAGTGGAAGTGGGTCAGGAGCATCACTTATTGCACACCACTTGTAACATAAAATATTTTCCATTTATAATAAAGATACATGCACTCGGTTATCTTCAACACTTACTTCGCTTGCAGTAGAATAAGTAATTTCCATGAATATGATTTCATAACAAAAACAAAAACATATATTCACGTTCGAATCATCGACTGATGAACATCCGCCAAAATAGATTGTCGTCTGCCACTTATTTCAATCAAAACACCGCTACGACAAATAAATAGTCTAAATACACTTACGCTTACACACTTATATATACACACATACACATATATATACACACACATATATATATACACACACACTTATATATATACACACACACACACATATATACACACACATAAAAGGTTGACACAAAAGCAATCAAACATAAACAGAAGCTTTCTTTCTCATTATTTTTAAAACGAAATTAAATAAAATTTCATGTTGCTCTAAAAATGACATTTTATTTATAAAGTTTCGTTCATCCCCTCCCCAGCATCGATACAAGTGCCAATCGACATTACTGTCTCTTTAAATTAATACACCTGTTTCCTTGAGATAAGTTTCTTTTCTCCAAATAATATCCTTAATTTACATAGCTGCTTCCTTTTTCTTGAAATAATTTCTCTTTTCATTAAACTGTTGGGTGAAGGCGCAAAATAGTTAACAAGGCCCCTCCCCATGTTAACAATGGCTTTCTAAATAATAACGTTATTTTTTCAGCATGGTTCGTACACTGCCCAATACCAAAAATTCTTCAAAAACGAGCGTTTAGGTGGCAAAATAATCTCGAACCCTTTGTCAAATAAAGGAACCAAACTCCATAATCACCGTTATGTTACTATGCCAACAATATATGACATCGGTATTTCAGAAGTTGAGTTTTAAATAAGCAGAACTTCTTAAAAAAATAATCAATGAAAACAACTTAAAGAAACAAAAAAGAATAAACACTTTTTTTATTTTAAACAATATAAATCTTTTTCATTTTAAACAATATAAACAGAACATTTTGTATTCTTTATATTTAATTTTACTAGAAGTTTGGTGCTTATGTATTTTTGGTTCTGTATTTTTTTAAATAGTTTTTTCAGATCAAATTTAAGTTTCACGATATCTTTGTTTTTATAAAATTGTTAAGTGGAAGCAGAGAATACTTACAAAACACTCCCCCTCCCCATGTTAAGAATAGTTTTCGAAACAATAACGTTATTTCAGCACGGTACATAAAATACGTAACTACCGAACTTCTTAAAATTTTTAACGGTAAATTTTTACTTGGTTTCCACATTAACATTTTCCTTTAAAATGACGACTGTGAAAGTCATGGTTTTCTGGTATATTCGTTTTTAACCGAATATTTCATATTAAATATTTTAATTTTCCGCAAATAAGTAGTTTTTTTTAATATTAAACAGTATATTTTTTTATGTTAAAAGTGGTGGCCATAGTTGTGAAAGAGAATACACATGAAAATTAATAAATTTCAAAATAATTGAAAGAAAATAGACGATAAAATTATTAAAAGTCGAAATAGAATATGCGTGCTTTATATTAATTGATATCGTTCATAACTACTCACGTGATTTAATAATAATCACGTGATTCAATTTTGAATTAAAAATAAAGCTTGTTACATTGTGTAAAATTATAAAAGTTTTATTTATATTATTTAAACTTAAACTTAAAGGTTTTCACAGTTTCAAATGATAAAAAGTTCTATTTTTATATTGCTTTAGAAAAGTTTTCATACTTTATAACTATGAAAAGTTTTATTTATATTGTTTAAATTTTTTATATATTCTGACAATTTAATATTTTTATTTATATTATTATTGTTTATCATTAAAAAAGTATTCATTGTTTAAAATTATTAAAAAAATGTTTACGTTGTTTTCATGGTAACATAACTGATCAATTGTAATCTTTTGCAAGAATTGCCTGGGATACAGCATTCTTATCAATCCATTGATTGCGTTATTGATGAAGATCAGGCAGTAGAATTTCCTATAGATTTCTAAATTCACAACAGCCACTTGGAATGCCACATCATAACCTGATATTGAAGGAACGAGTCCCAGTTATATTATTAAGAAATATGGATCCACCTAAATTATGTAATGGCACACGGTAAGCAACTTTTTGAAAACTAATGTTTTGGAAGCCATTAAAATAACTGTACATTTTAAGGATGAAACTGTTAATTCTTCGGATTCACCTTATTCCTTCTGACATGCTATTTCAGTTCAAGCGTTTACAATTCCCAATAAAATTTAGTTTTGCCATAGAGGACTGAATGGCTCATATTTAAGTACAGTAATATATAATTTGACGGTGACAAGGAGGGTCCACTTAGTATTGATTGTGTAAGTGGGAATATAAGTATATTCTCATTTATTGAGACTTTTTTTCTATGGACGCAATCATCCAGTAAAAATTACCTGATTAATAGTTTTAGACAAAGAATGATTAGTACGCTTTCCTCATTTTATATGAGAGTTTGAGCTCCTTCACCTCCACATGATGGCTAAAGAACGTTCTGCTTCATTGTACTATGGGTTAGTGCAAGGTTGATTTCACTAAACTAGCATACCGTTCGATAAAATACTTATTGTATAGTATGTAATGTAACTAAAACACACACACACACACACACACACACACACACACACACATATATATATATATATATATATATATATATATATATATATATATATATATATATATATATATATATATACTATAATATTTATTAAATACCTATAGACACTAATGTTTCATCCTTTCCGAAATCATCAGTGCAGGGTGTCACGATTAACACCCGTTGATAGATTCGAACCCGGCAACATCTTTGACTCCATTAGCAAGGACTTAATTCATTTGGCCACCGAATCTGTGTGTGTGTCTGTGTGTGTATGTGTGTGTGAAAAATAAACATAGTAGCTCAAATGTCAACGGTCAAGTCTTTATCCACTTTTTTTTACCGTAAAAAGAAAAGTGGGAAACTGTTGATAGTGATTGTAGCTAGGATCTGGAAGGCTTTTAGAGATGTGTTCATCCGTTTGATGACCTGTGAATGTTCTGACTCGTCGTTCTGTTAAGTCTTTAAATTAGTAGGGAGGTTTCCACACGCGAAATCCATTCAGTAGAATCCTAATGGTCTAGTATGATTCGAATCAAACACACACAGATACACACGCGCGCGCGCACGAAATTAAAATTATCAAACCTAAATAAACACTCTAATATAAACAATTTTCAACAAGATCAAAGTGTAGTATCTGGACTTCAATTTCTTATTCTCTCTCAGTGGAGGAGAAATCTTTCACGACTGAGACAATTTTTAATTTTCGTTCCTTATCTCCACTTTAAAAAAAAACCCTGATGTCTAACTCTGTCTCGTAGGGAGGCATTGCAAGAACATAATAGGAACACTCTAATGTAAATGTCAACGAGGGAAATGAATTGAAAACAATAAAGGGATTAAAATTATTTATATACTACTCACTCAAGACATGGCAATTTTTATTTTTTTTAGAAACATCATGGAATGTAACGACTAGAAAACAAGATAGAAAGAAGCAAAACTTAATAATATGTCTCAAATTTTGTATTTTAATAATTATAATCTATCTCAAATTTCGTGTGTTAGTCTTCACATTCAATGTTTCAGCCAAAGTAGGAAGAATTGTTGTTTTCTAGATCGACCGCATTAAAGCAATTAGATAATATTTATATGAAACTTACGAAAGTGTCGTTTCGTTCAACTACACATGTGAATGACACATACTGTAACATAGTTGTTACATATCAACACTCTGCACCCACACGTTGTATGCAAACAGTCGCAAGGAAACAAATAAAAAAGAATTCTAAAGAAATGGCAGAAACACTAGAGGATGACCTCCAATCTGTAGTGGAATGGGAACAAAAATGGATGGTCACGTTCAATGCCGCCAAGACTAAACTAGTTTCAAAAATTACAAGAAACCTTCTCTACCACCTATAGCAATGACCAACGACTCTTTATCTGAGAGTACGTCTTTCAAGCTCCTTGGCCTAACGTTCACACGAAACATGAGTTGGAACAATTACATCGAGGGCATTGCCAGGGCCGCTGCAAGGAAGGTGGGCTCTCTCTACCATGCTAGAAAACTACTAACACCCGAAAGTATCCTGTACCTCTATAAGGCAACCATTCGCCAATGTATGGAGTATTGCTGTCATATTTGGGCTGGTGCATCGGCTACTAGTCTCTCGCTCCTTGACAATGTTCAAAAGAGAGTCGCAAATCTGATAGGCCCTAAACTGGACTCTAAGCTTCAGCCTCTGACCCATCGACGAAACGTTGCATCTCTCTGCCTGTTCTACAAGTATTTTAATGGTGAATGCTCTGACGAACTGTAAACACTTGTGCCCCCATTACGTGAACACCCTCGACAAACCCGATAGGCTGCTAAATCCCACCCCCACACTGTAGAGATCCCTAGATGTAAAAGATCTTTCTACGCCGGTAGTTTCTTCCCCAGAACCGCTAGACTTTGGAATTCCATTCCAGGTCCCTGCTTCCCCAACTGTACTGACGTGCAGAAGTTCAAGTGCAACGTGAATGAACATCTTGCTGCCCAAATCCCTACATAGTACCCCAGTAGTTGTTGCCCCTGATAGTAGCCCCCTACACCAAAGTGGCAATTTGCCTTGTTTGGGGTGAAAATGTAATAAAAAAAAAAAAAAAAGAAATTCAACTCACTTTTTTTTTCAATTAAAACAAGACATCTCTCTTGTTCTAAAGTTTCTCATACTCCAATGTGCTTAACAAGACTGTCGTGTCGAACATGTGGCACTGTCTTTGTCCAGCCATGATTTTTTTTTGCATTTTCACCCCAAACAAGACACAATTCCACTTTGATGCAGGAAGCTACTATCTGGCGCATAATTTGCAGGGATACTATGTAAGGAGTTCAGCATCAAGGTGTCTGTTTACATTACATTTGAACTTCTGCATGTCAGTACAGTCATGGAAGCAGGAGCCCAGGATTCCAAAGTCTAGCAATCCAATAGAAGAGACTATTAGAATAGAAGGCTTTTTTACATCTGAGGATTTCTACTGTGTAGGGGTGGGATTTTGCTGCTTGTCAGGTTTGTCGAGATATTTATGTACAGGGGCGACAAAGGTTTATAGTTCACCAGAGCACCTACCATTAAAATACTTGTAAAACAGGATACTCTCAGACGTAAGTAACTTTCTAGCAGGGTAGAGAGAGCCCACCTTCTTTGCAGCAGCCTTAGCAATGTCCTTATTGTATCTGTTTCAACTCATGTTCCTTGTGAACATTAAGCCGAGGAGTTTGAAGTACTTTCCGGTAATGTATCATTAGCCATGGTTATATGTAGTTTAGAAGGTTTCTTGTAGTTATTAAAGGAAAGAAGCTCAGTCTTGGCAGCATTAAATGTGACCATCCATTTTTGTCCCCATTCCACTACCGATTGCAGGTTTTCCTCTAGGGTTTTCGTCATTGTCTTGGTTATGTGTTCATTCGTTTTCCCCTCATGTCTGTAATAAAGCGTGGTGTCGTCAGCAAATATATAAGTAGAAAAAATCGATTTAGTGTTCGTTTTAGTGTGTAGAATACTAATCTAGAATTCGTTTTAGTGTGTAGAATACTAATCTAGAATTCGTTTTAGTGTGTAGAATAGTAATCTAGAATTCGTTTTAGTGTGTAGAATAGTAATCTAGAATTCGTTTTAGTGTGTAGAATACTAATCTAGAATTCGTTTTAGTGTGTAGAATACTAATCTAGAATTCGTTTTAGTGTGTAGAATAGTAATCTAGAATTCGTTTTAGTGTGTAGAATACTAATCTAGAATTCGTTTTAGTGTGTAGAATACTAATCTAGAATTCGTTTTAGTGTGTAGAATAGTAATCTAGAATTCGTTTTAGTGTGTAGAATACTAATCTAGAATTCGTTTTAGTGTGTAGAATACTAATCTAGAATTCGTTTTAGTGTGTAGAATACTAATCTAGAATTCGTTTTAGTGTGTAGAATACTAATCTAGAATTCGTTTTAGTGTGTAGAATACTAATCTAGAATTCGTTTTAGTGTGTAGAATAGTAATCTAGAATTCGTTTTAGTGTGTAGAATACTAATCTAGAATTCGTTTTAGTGTGTAGAATACTAATCTAGAATTCGTTTTAGTGTGTAGAATACTAATCTAGAATTCGTTTTAGTGTGTAGAATACTAATCTAGAATTCGTTTTAGTGTGTAGAATACTAATCTAGAATTCGTTTTAGTGTGTAGAATAGTAATCTAGAATTCGTTTTAGTGTGTAGAATACTAATCTAGAATTCGTTTTAGTGTGTAGAATACTAATCTAGAATTCGTTTTAGTGTGTAGAATACTAATCTAGAATTCGTTTTAGTGTGTAGAATAGTAATCTAGAATTCGTTTTAGTGTGTAGAATACTAATCTAGAATTCGTTTTAGTGTGTAGAATACTAATCTAGAATTCGTTTTAGTGTGTAGAATACTAATCTAGAATTCGTTTTAGTGTGTAGAATACTAATCTAGAATTCGTTTTAGTGTGTAGAATACTAATCTAGAATTCGTTTTAGTGTGTAGAATACTAATCTAGAATTCGTTTTAGTGTGTAGAATAGTAATCTAGAATTCGTTTTAGTGTGTAGAATACTAATCTAGAATTCGTTTTAGTGTGTAGAATACTAATCTAGAATTCGTTTTAGTGTGTAGAATAGTAATCTAGAATTCGTTTTAGTGTGTAGAATAGTAATCTAGAATTCGTTTTAGTGTGTAGAATACTAATCTAGAATTCGTTTTAGTGTGTAGAATACTAATCTAGAATTCGTTTTAGTGTGTAGAATAGTAATCTAGAATTCGTTTTAGTGTGTAGAATACTAATCTAGAATTCGTTTTAGTGTGTAGAATACTAATCTAGAATTCGTTTTAGTGTGTAGAATACTAATCTAGAATTCGTTTTAGTGTGTAGAATAGTAATCTAGAATTCGTTTTAGTGTGTAGAATAGTAATCTAGAATTCGTTTTAGTGTGTAGAATACTAATCTAGAATTCGTTTTAGTGTGTAGAATACTAATCTAGAATTCGTTTTAGTGTGTAGAATAGTAATCTAGAATTCGTTTTAGTGTGTAGAATACTAATCTAGAATTCGTTTTAGTGTGTAGAATAGTAATCTAGAATTCGTTTTAGTGTGTAGAATAGTAATCTAGAATTCGTTTTAGTGTGTAGAATACTAATCTAGAATTCGTTTTAGTGTGTAGAATACTAATCTAGAATTCGTTTTAGTGTGTAGAATAGTAATCTAGAATTCGTTTTAGTGTGTAGAATAGTAATCTAGAATAAGAGATTGGTATGATCTAAACCAATCAGGATTGTTGTAAGGGAGAAATTATTATTAAAATTGCTTTTTTCTAGATCAACTCTATTAAAACAATTCGATAATATTCGTTGTATTCGTTTGTTTGTTTTTTTTTTCAGACTGTTATCCTTATCTTCATAGTTGTTATTTTAACACATTTCGGCTAACTCATCCTCTGACCTTTTTCAGCTGGTTATCCGTGACAGGATAGGAATGCTGAGTCTTATAACTGTATCCCCAGTAACCACTGCCTTCCATGGCTGTTGTTGTTGTCTCACCACGTTTTGGCCAACTACTCCTCTGGCCTGCTTTTGGGTTGGATTGAAACCGCTACAGTCAGACAATACGCACAAATGGAACCGTAGAGACTGATCGCCTCCAAAAAATAAAAAATAAAAATGAATAATATATAATAGATAATATTTTTATGAAACTTACCGAAGTATCGTTTCGTTCAACGCCAAAACGTATTTTGTGAATGATGTGTGCCATATCTATTATGGGTGGTTGCTGCTCAGATGCATGTGTTGATACATGGAAATTTCCAGGAACCTGGAAAATAGGAAATTAAAAACAAAAAAAGACATTAGAAAAATTGTGGGTGTTATCTAAATCAAAGTAACAGTAAAGAAAAAGAAACACTTTTTCGTTATATGGAGTGAAACGATAAAAGTGTCCTTCTGAAAAAGACAACATGATTCCATTTCTGTTTGATGAAAACCAGTTTACTTTTTGTTGCAGACCATCTACTAGTTGGTCAGTTGTGTACAAATCCCAAGAGTGATAGGGGATTTCTATCATGTCTGAAAGTGACATAGTGTTCAACAAGCGAGATATGAGATGTGCCACTGTACAACTCATGCTCTCTACTGATTCAAGTAATGAAAACAGGACCATTTCCAGCACCGCCAAAATGAAAATCCGGGCGGTTTATCGTTTGAGGGCACAGCTCAATGAGGTTTTCGTCCAGGGTTATGGTTTGATGTGGTTTCAAGTGAGGGCCACATCATGCAACCTCACATCTTCGAAGTCAGCTTGAAAGTCAACACCAAGGGTAGATGAATGTGCTGAAGAATGTGGTGATCCTCTGGTGTAGTCAGGTGGCTGCTGGCAGACCCTTCGTGTGGCAGCAGGACTCTGCGCCGGCCCACAAGTTCAAAGAGACCCAGGCTTGACTTCAGAAGGAGTGCTACGACTCACTCCCCTCCTCCTCCGACCTGAACCAGCTGGACTATTTCATTTGGTTATACGTCAAGAACATCGCCAACATGACCTTCCACGACACCAAAGACAGCCTGATTGCTGCTATCCACCGAGTATTTGCCGAGTTCCTGCCAGCGCCTGTAGAAAACGCATGCTCCCAGTTCCGAACCCGTATCAAAGCGGTGATTGAGGCTCGTCAGCTACATTGAATAGATGTCAACTCTACTACATAATAAAGTTACCTGAAATGATTTTTCAATAAAAGTTTAAAAAATAAAGTTGCATTGCTGTTTTCTAGAGCAACAAATTTTTCGTCGCAGCCTGTATAAAAACAACAAAACAGATATACGTGAATGACTATATTTCATATAAACGATGATATGATATCCTCTTCTCCTCATGTTCATTTTTTGGTGTGTATGTGTCATGCCGCTATCTATTTATATCTCTGTCCTCGTCTGCTTTCGTACATTAAACAAATATCTCTATTACCTGTTTATTGGTAAATTATACTTTTCAGTATTGTGTACCATGTATTGTCAGAAATTGTACTGTAAAATGTGACTCACACTTGTTCTCCTCCTTTCACTCCTCCCTTCTTACTCCCACTCTTCTATATTTGAAGGGTTAATTGGGCAGGAGATTTAACCGCCATTGCTGCTAGCTATTTTTGTATTAAGTTGAGTTATCGCTCGGTCGTTGAACTGTCGACATGAACTAGTGTTGCTCTCCACAATTCTCATTACAGAAAACATGAACAAGATTACTGAACTGCATTTTTTGAATTGAAATGTTAATTAACAAAAATGTCAGCAAGTGTGAAGACAGATAAACTAACAAACTACGCCCGCTAAGATGAACTTTATTTTTTTTAGTTCGTCCGTGCTGACTGATTATTATTATGATTTTTATTGATATTTGTAAAAATAGAAACAGAAAGAATGTTATCAAGGCGAAATGTATCTTTTAAGATAAAATTATTTATGCTTAAATAAAAATGTTAACTTGGTGAAAAGAATGTTAACTAACAAACTCGATACTCTATGACTGACTGGGATAGCTTCTATACATTTATATCAGATATACCTCTGCATTCCATATTTAAAAAGAATGTGTCTTCTAAAGTATCAGATCTGACGGAATGGTTAATTATAGGTATAGAATGCTTCATAATCTCCAAAATATTCCAGCAAAAACCTATCAGCCAGCCATGGTTCTCTCCAGAATGTGCTGTTGCCATGGCGCACAGAAATCATTCTTTCTATTGCTCCCAACGTAACAAGATGTACTGAGACTAGAGCCGCTTTCAGGGCTGCAAGCAACCACTGTAAAAGAGTAATAAAGAACATGAGAAAGTTGTATGCTCAGTCCGTTAAGTCCAAAGTAGGTGAGCAGCGGCTTGGTTTCCACCAATTTTCACAACTAGCAGAGACCTGACCTGAAGCGTGTGTGTTGTATCCCAATCATCATCAATGGACCTGAGGTAATCTCGTAAGCATCAGACAAATCCAAAATCTTTTCCAAGAACTTTGCAACTAACTGTACCCTATGTGATCAACTCCCACATTTTCTCCTGTGTCAGAAAACATGCTCGCGACATACAATATATATGTGTGATGTTGCCAAGCTAATAAAAAAACGTTGATTCCAGTAAAGCAGCTGGCCCTGACAGCATTCAAATTATAGTACTAAAAAAGCTTCAACCAGTTCCTATACTTACAAAGCTGCTTACGCGTTGTCTTAAGGAGAATTGTTTCCCAACACCCTGGAAAACCGCATCAGTATTCCTTTTATTTAAGAATCCACGTGATCAGTCATCAGTATGGACCAATAAGTCTCCTTTGTGTTATTAGTAAGTTACTTGAATCTGTGTTAAATAGAGAAGTAGTCAACCACCTCAGCAAAAATAACCTCTTCAGTGATATGCAATATGGTTTCCATTCTGCTAGATCTACAGCAGATGTGCTAACGGTTACCCCTGATAGGATTAGCGAATCTCTCGACAGAGGCTTCATTTCTAGGACAACTGCTCTTGACATATCAAAGGCCTTTGTCAGAGTATAGCATAAAAGTCTGTTTCACAAGATCTCCAGTTACGGTATAGCTGGAAATGTCTTCTCAATTATTAAATCATTTCTTTCTGATAGGCTCATAAAAGTAGTGGTTGATTCTTCCTGATCTAAATCAATGATCTTCCAAATCACATTCTAGTATCATTCGTAGACATCTATGCTTACGACACTACCGTCTATAGCAGCACATCAAAAGTCGTAAATGACCAAGTTCTTTCTGATTGTCACTCTTCTTATCTTAAGCACGTGGGACAATAGCAAAAGAGGTGGTTGGTTACTTTTAATGCATCCAAAACCAAGCTTCTATCTATGTCATCAACACTCTGATCTAGCATCAGAAATGAATATGCCTCCTCTTAGGAAGGTTCCATGTTTTGACAAGCTTCTGGGCTTGACCTTTACTCCCGATCTGAAATGGAACATGTACATCAAATCTGTTGCCAAGGTCACTGGGAAAATGGTGGGATCCTTCTACTGCTACATTAGATATCTCACTGCTGATGCAGTTCTCTACATAAAAGCCTGTTACGTCCAAAGATAGAGTACTGCTGCCACATCTGGGCAGAAACTGATAGAAACTTATCCTGCATTGACAGAGTTCAAAATAGACTTTGTAGCCTGGTGGGGGATGCCCTTTTCTCTTCCCTGTAACCTCTCTCCCACAGAAGAGACGTTGCAGGCCTGTATCTGCTTTATCGTTATTTCTATGGCAAGTTCTCGTCTGAGCTTCAATCTATGGTCCCCCTTGCCAAACTTTCATGAAAAACACTCATCTAACTGAAATCACTACCAATAATTTCCCCCATTCTTTATAGGTGCTTAAACCTAAATGTAAATTCCATAAACAAAGCTTCTTTCTTAGAACTGCACACCTGTTGAACTCTCTACCGTTTTCCTGCTTTCCAGCTGACTACAATTGGGTCGTCTTCAAGTCCAACGTAAACAAATTTTTGTTGAATCATCCCCTTAAGTAATCCAATTTACCCAATTTCCACTACTACTGATTAGTGTATTATCCCATTAACTACTGTACACTCATTAACTCTTATGCTCGAGTGGCTTCCGGGCCTTGATAAGTGTTGACTTCTATGTAAAAAAATAAATAAACAAAATACGTGGAAGGTGATTCATCCGATTTGTGTTTTTCGTCACGTCTAGTTAATAGCGTAACAAGATAGTTTGAAAGACACGTCAAGAGTTGGCAATAAGAGAGAAAAGTTGGCAGTCGTTAGTCAGAGGGAGAGAGACAGAGCACGAACCGTAATGGCTCAGAACAGAGGAGACCATCAGAAAATGCTGATAGTAAAAGTCTAGGACCAACGTTACAGTTTTTCAATCGGGAAACATCCAGAATAAAGTTTTAAAGAAAACCCGAAATTTGTTGATTTATTGGGACAATTTTTTTTTTTTGCAGCTCCCCGTCAACAAGACCAAAGATGGACCAAGTATGTTTCCAATTGGCCAATGTTAACCTCTCCCAAATAGAACTGGTAATTATCAATGTTTCCTAAAATTACCAGGTAAGTGTTTATGACTAGTTGCATTCCATTTCCGATGTATGAGCTCATGCGAGCCATTTCTAATCAAGTTATTATCTGTTATTATGTCTTTATCTATTATCGCCTTCGTAATTGTTTGTCTTCATACATTTAACATAGATCTGCATCACTTATGTGTTTATATAATATGTATTAATATTCGTTTTTTTTTTTTCAGGTCATTGTATGTCATTAACTGATGATGCGCTATATTGTTGCTATCTGTTTTCATATCTGACATCATATTAAAACAGAGCGTGGATGTATGTATAGCAGCAGCTGCAATAGCGAACGTATGCAAATACCGAGCCGTATGCGAGGTGATGTCACAGAATGGAAGAAGGAAAAATATAAAAACGAAAAATGTGACCCCTTGATATCAGAGGACAGAAATAGATAGACGTGGTACACACATGGCCCAAGAGCGACAGGAAAAGGCACGTCTTAAACATAATCGGACAAAGAAAGATTACCACGTGTTCGACACAGCTGAGTGTTTTTAAACACATTGGAGTACCAAAAAAAAACATTTGAAGTAGAGACACGACATTTGTTACAATATTTGTCATATAATGGGGTAGAGATTTGTTTGCTGCCCACCTCAGCAAAATGTGGCACAAGGCCGGAAAGTGGGGATCCAGCAGCCTCCTCTAAAGGAGGGGCACTCCTGCAATTGTAAAAATTGCCTGAGTAACCCCGTCGGGGCGCCTCAGGCAGTAAGCAATGAACTTACTCTACCGGAAAGCCCGGTGGCAAGGCCTGGGAGGGTGAACCTCCTGGGTATTACCCAGGTGGTGTACCTCAGTCCGTCGGGCTGAGTGTCAAGAATGGATCCTTGACGAGTACTTCTACCCTGTCTCCCTGCAGCCGAAGCCGCTAGGAGATCAAGGAGGATAATGGGGTATGATTCCGCACAGTCTATTTATAAACAATGCTGCTAGAAACTGACGAATCGAATTAATTCACGTTCTGCTACCAACCAATCAGAAACCAGAATTGCTCCATAAATATTAAACCTTTCTGTAGCAATTTCACATATTTTTTTTTTTTTTTGTCTTCACACGGAAGAATCTTTTGCTTTGTGGATTCCAACTCGAGAACTGTCTACTGCAAACCAGTCAACTGCCGGGACTTGTGTAGAACAACGAACCATCGGCAACTGTTCTGAAACTAAACATGGGTTACACTTCTAGAGCATTATTCTGGAAAGTACCTATAAATAAATATCTGTTGTTTCAACTGAAAAAAAGAGGTCAGATTCCTTCCTTCTTTGTGACCTTGTGACAGTGTCTACATGTTAATACATGTTAATACATGTTAATACATGTTAACACGTTACAGTATTTTCATACATTATTTATATTACATGTCTACTCATATTGCTGTGTATTTTTCAACCTTGCGTACCATGTAATTCTATGCTTATCAAGTTATTATCTTTTTGTTTTTGGCTCCGGTTGTTAAAATCTTGAAATTTTGTAGAGAAAAAGCTGGTGGCAGGTGTATCGATAATAGATCTAATATATTGGAAAGCACCGCAGATAGAAGAAAATATTTTTTTAAAGTTTTTCATTTTCTTCCTTTGAAGATTGTAACGCTGGGTATGGGACAGCCAAACCAGTTGCCAACATTGCCCTGTTTTTTTTATTGAAACCAAAGAACTCTTTTAGTATCCTTGTTGTTCCTTAGCACATTTATCCAGGCCAAACTTCATTCCGATGTTATGTTAAACAGTATACAATGCTAGATACTTACAAATGAGAACAATATACATAAATTATTTCGGCCAACACAAACCTTCGTCAGTGAGTTATGCATAATGTTCTTTTTTCTTTATTGTACAAACCGCACAGAGGTATTTGCTTCTCACTCTCTCGCTCTCTCTTTCCCTCTCTCTCTCTCTCTCTCTCTCTCTCTCTCTCTCTCTCTATCTATCTAAATATGTTTATAGTGAGAGAGAGAAAGACAGACAGAGACAGGGTCAGAGACAGAATGAGAGTTATATCTACTTTAATATACATTTGAACACTGTACCGAAACAAGAAAGAGAGAGAAAGAAACAGAGCGAGAAGTGAGAGAGAGAGAAAATAAAATCATCGCAACGACACAGAGAGAGAGAGAGAGAGAGAGAGAGAAAGAGAGAGAGAGAAATCATCGTAATGGACTGCCTTCATTTCATTACCGTGTGACGTTATTTGGTTTAAATAGAAAGAAAAACACGGCACTATTTCGATGTCATCGTCGTAGAGCAGTGGATATCGAGGCCTCATTGTAATCTACAGGTTTCATGTTTGCTCCCATGTAACGGATTGTTTTTTTTGTTGTTTTTTTTTTTTGTTTAAAGTTTTAACATATAAACAAGGTTATGCCTTGCGATAAATACATATAACATTTTGTGTTTTGTTCTCCATTCTTCTCAGTTTTTTTATTATCGAATTCAAACAGTTTTATTGGGTTGTTTCCTCTTTTTATTTGTTTATTTTTTTAGCATCGAAATGAAACGAAAAACCTTGATTTGTTTTGGGGTT
Source organism: Euprymna scolopes (assembly GCF_053919585.1). Lineage (NCBI taxonomy): Eukaryota > Metazoa > Mollusca > Cephalopoda > Sepiida > Sepiolidae > Euprymna > Euprymna scolopes. The sequence goes on along the minus strand of NC_136489.1, from coordinate 24,890,730 downwards.
TATTATTATTTTTTTATTTTGGTTATATTTATTTTATTTTGTTTTTGTTTTTTGTTACAATGATAAGTGAAATGATTGAAACCAAATACTGCCGTAATTAATAAAAAATAAATAAATGATAAATACATGAAAGAATTTTCGTTTCATTACCTTAGGATAGGATTTCATGTTTTCGTTCTTATATAAATTTCTGCTTCTTAGTAAAACTTTGAGACAAACAAAGGTTGGTAAGTAACCAGTCAACATTACCACAGCTTCAACAACTAACTGGATGTTTTTTGTTGTTGTTTTTTTTTTGTTGTTTTTGTGTGCTTTTCACCTCTCTTCACCAGGGCTGCCTACTGCGTCTAATTTTTTTCCTTTTTCTCCTCGCTGGCTGGGAGTTGCTCATTACTCTTACTACACCACCTCTCTCCACCTGTTCTTGACATTCCAAGAGCCATTCTTACTGTGAGGAGTTGGGAGTGTTTATTCCAAAAGCCGTTCGTAGCATGAAAATTGAGTGTTGGGCCGCAGCAGCAAAAACAACTGTACTTTAATTTTTTTCGAGGTGGGGCACGCTTCCACCGGGCAACGCCGGTTAGCGAGTACTGCTAGCGTAAAATAATATGAAAGTGCTTTAAATTATTTATCATATACACATATCGTGAATATTCCATGACATGGGAGTTAATTTTTCCATCAAAATATTAGATTAAATGATTTAATAAAAGACTATTGAATGCGGGAACTAAAGAATAAGATGAGATCGAGTAAAGCTTTTCTGGTTTCGTGTAAAATAATTAAAATTAAGTAAAAATTAAGCAGTTCGTTCCGACAGAAACATGTATTTAAGAAATTATTTATTTGCATTTTTACATGTAAGATAAATCGAAAAATCACAAAGATATCACCTCAAGCAATATCACTTCTCACTGCAATTCGCTTTTTTAGCCAAAGGCGAAAGAATAAATAATAACGAACGAAAAACTAGAAGTAGTATTCGAATATTGCTTTCATCGGAATTATATAAGAAGCTTTTCCGTCCTTTTCCCACTTATTTTCAGAAACAAAGAATTTGATTTCACGCATGCTCAAGAGATTCACAGAAAAAGATTTAATTCCTTTTGTTTGAAATTTCTTTTTTTAGAAATCGATAAACTATGAAATGGAATCTTCTTAGAAAATATGCAGAGCATTGAAAAATGCTTTTTCTTTTTAACTGATTGCTTTCTTTCCCGATTTCATATTTTTGAATATTTATAAAGAATAATGTCACTTGTGGCAGTGACCTATCCTTTCACAGATACTTAAAGATGAACAAGGCGTAATCTATAGAATAGATTTTTAAAAAAGAAAATCACAGTCGGAGACAATTTAAAGGCATTCCTAACAGGAGCATATGCAGCTACTTGTCAGAAACATATGACGGAACCAATAAAGTTCCCACAAATTATTAATAGACAAGAGGGCACGATTAGCAGAGCTTAACTTCATGAAATTTTTACGCTCGGATTACTGTTGTTATTATTAATATTGTTAAGGTACATTTCCCCCTATTACTCCACCACGCCAATCATCCATATCCAAAAATCTATTTTTGTCCTGTTAGACACCTCCAAAGAACTTGCTACCCTATCTCTCTACCTTTGCTTTATAAAAAAGAAAACATAGAAATATTGCGACATATTACCTAGCATATAGTATACTTTGAAATTCAGTATTATAGCCTTATTACTCACTCAGACCCACCCCTTTCGCCTTAAATCACCACCATAATATCCCTCCCAAAAGTATACACTAATGCATAGTGTTGTTGTCATCTCGCTTGCATCTGTAAAAAAATGCCTCTCCATAGATAACATACACCTTACACGGCGTTAAAATAGAACCACCACACATTCAGTTAAGCCCCAACTTAAACCCTAAAGCATATACTACATACATTTAAGACTAGGATAAAGACTCTATAAACTTTTCTGCATTACACTATATATAATACGCTCCTCCTTTATTTAGAATTCGACCCCCAACATCATCTATAATTTTAATTTGTTTTGATCTATTTCGTTCCTAATGAATCCAAAGCTAGACGCCGCATCCCCACTATGTTACCCATCATCTTCTCTACTCTTCTGATGAGAAGCATTAGACTTCGAAATGCCTTGGCATAAAGAGTCCCTTCTATCCCCCAACTAATCGATTGTATTTCCTTATTGAATAAATGAACCAATCTATATCCACCAATATAAAGTTCTGTGATTTTATTTCCCACTCCTATTGTTTTCATATATAAGCTCCAATGATACTTGTTAAGCTTTATAATATCCAGAAAAGTCTCTTCTCATAGAATTGAGCTCTCTCTTTTCCTCTAACGTTTTAAGCTATATATATATATATATATATATATATATATATATATATATATATATATATATATATATATATACTAGTGATGGGACGATTCCAAAATTTTTCCCGATTCCGATACAATTATCGATTCCTTTCAAAATTTCCGATTCCGATCCGATTCCCGATTCCGATCCGATTCCCGATTCCGATCCGATTCCCGATTCCGATTCCGATTCTTTTAAAATTTATACACATTTAATTAGAGATTTGTTTTGTTTTTGTTTTGTTTCTTTCGCAAATTTTCAAATTATTACATAAAACCCTGAGTAATGTCCGCGTATATTTTTTCTCAAATGTTTGCTCTGTAATGGATTTAAATTATAAGACAACAAAACATTTATTTTGATTTTAAAACAAAGCTATAATGTATCAGTTCGTATTTACTGTATAATATGCTACTTACATAAATAGTTAAATAGTTGAAAATATTCGAAGATTGGTAGGCAAAATAAGAAAACGATGTAAGACAACATATTTAACAACGCCACTTCTCATTGTTACGAACGAATTTCTAAATAATGTTACTATTTAGAAAAACATTTTTAACGTGAGATTGCGTCAGCTTTCTGTGGCTTCTCTCTATGAATGAACTAAAATTTTATTTTAATTATAAAAATTTGGTAGGTTATTAAATTGATTTACTTTGCTATAAAAAACAAAACAAAAACAAAACGAAGTGCAAATGGTGATGATGATGATGATGACGACGACGACAGCAACAACAACGACGACTTTGTAGATTAACACGCAGCTAAATCCCTATTCCAAAATGAAATATTACTTTTATAGATTACGTGTTAGAACATTTTTTTAATTGACAGGAAGAAAAGCGATCATGGTACTTGTGCAGTTTACGTCCCTCATTAAAAAAACGAAAATTTCAAAAAACAATTATATTCTACGTACCCGTTATGGAATGAAGTTCTCCTAAAAAATCACTTAATTTCATCAAGTAGTTTGGTTTTTACAGCTTGTTTTCAATCTCGGGAACATGAAATTTCTGTAATAAATCGCTTAATTGATATCGAAGCGAAGTAATCCATTACATTTCGACCAAAATCAATGCTAATGGCGTAGTTTGGATTGACTGTTTCAAATGCCTCGAATGAATACTTTTAGTGATAAAAACAAAACTACTTGATGAAATTACGTGAATTTTTTATGAGAACTTCATTCCATAACGGATATGTAGAATATAATTGCTATTTTGTTTGTTTTTTTAATTTTCGTTTTTTTAATGGGGGTCGTAAACTGCACAAGTACCGCGATAATTTTAGAATTTACAGTGTGAGATCAGTTTCAAATATAAATGTAACGTAAAATGATCATCGTTTCTGGCCACCCTAATTCTTTATGGATGTTAACTAAATTGTTTCCCACTAAATTAAGTTTGATTTGCAACGTTGTAAAACCATGTGTAATCGCTTAAAAAGTAGACACCCCCTCGCACATAATTTAAAATTGGTAACACACTACAATATTTTGGAAAAGAAGTTCATTTTACGTTAAATTTATTTGTGAAATTTACCCTCTATTTTAAATTCCTAATCGTTTTATATTTATTTATTTTTTTATAATCATGAGTGTTTATAGGCAATGTTTATATTTCATTTTTAAATAGTTACGTGTAAAACGGTACGAAGATGTAAATAATGTATTCTCGTGAAATTATCGGTGTTTCTTATTCCGTTTTCATTTTTCGCCCATCGCAATTATAACTTTTTGTTGCGAAAAGAAAAGTTCGATTCTCCATTTTATAAACGACACAGCCCTTTCCTACTACTAACGCTAAGTCTGTGATAATACAAAAAATAAAGAGTTGGATTCCCTATATTAAAAACCGACCTTGTGTCTAACACTACCTTCGGATATGGGGCGTCAAGTAAATAGAATCACATGTAAACTAACTCACACACCCCAGACAAAATAAGATTCTACATTTTTAGGCGATTACGTGAACATATTAAAAAAAAAAAAAAAAAACAGCTAATTTAAAATTTAGAGAGTGGGATTAGTTTAGTATATGTATTTAAAGTAAAATCGTCTTCATTTTCAGGCCATTATAAATTATTATGATTGTTCATTAAATTCTTTTACAACTCACGCTAAGTTAAACTGGTAAGTTCATAAAACCCCTAAATTATCACTTAAAAAGTAACCTCCCACATACACAAACGCACAGAACTTACATATTATAGCAATCTTTGGTTAACTGTCCTTAAAAGTTAGAATTACTTGGATATGGAAGCTCATTTTCTGTTAAATTTACATGTAAAACAGACACTATAAATTCTTATATTTATATTTTTTTTTTTGCCTTCCACTCTGGTGGATGATTTTTCAGAATAAGAAAGGAAGAAAAGGGGGGGGCGAAATAAATGAATACACACCGAATAAATGTTACGGAAAACAAGCGAAGCTACATTTTCAACTAACTGGATAATTTTTTCTTTTCTTTTTATGCACTTTAACTTATTTTAAAATGTTTTTGTTTAACTTAAAATAATGGTAGTGTAAAGCCTATTGAGTTAAAACAAAATAAAAATGGTGATATTATTTAAGCCATATTTGAGCCTCGATAATAGCTCAAAAATCATAAATCAAAGTACTGATAGAAACTCAAGGAATGTCACTATGTTCACCCGATTTCATGTGAAAACAAGAAAAAAGGCCAACATACGACTTTTAACTATCGATAATAACGCAAAAATTAAAAATTAAACAATATACTAGTAGAAACCCACACAATAAATGTTACCAAAGGCAAGATGAGTTACACTTCTACCTAACAAAAGAATATATTTAACTTTTACAAAAAAAAAACAAAAAAAACAATTCGAACTTTTGCATCACATTAAAATAAATATTAAACAAAAATTAAGTAAAAATATGCTGGTAAATTTTCAAATCATGAAACACATTTTGAATATCTTTAAAATAGTTATTTAAAAATACACTTACATTTTATGCTGCCAAATTGTCGAAGCCAAACGATATCAAAGATGTTAATTACCCCCAAATACTTTCAGTTAGTGGTCCAGGTTTTTATTGTCTTATATAGGGGAGTGAGATTAGTCGACTCTAGACGGCATTGGCGCCGCCGTAGGAATCCCTAAGTATAAACATAAATGATACCGGCAGAATCAAAGAAAATCACACGGAAGCATGACATTTCACGAGTTCATTTCAAATACAATTAAAGACCAATCTTTTTCACACCTTTCGCCATTCCTTGTCATATTTGCCAATGGCGAGTAAGGAAGCGGACAAAAACCTAACCGGACAAAATCCAACACTATTATATTCTACTTTTCATTTGATTAGCAATAATGTTTGATATTCTTTTTCTTGACAAAATATTTCTTTAAATCTAAACAATTTTTTCAATACCTTGCAATTAAACTGCATTCTTCTAAAGGTTATCTAGCGAATTTTCGCAAAGTTTCAAATTTCATTTTGTTTATTTTACGCAGATAAAATAAATTTAGATCTTCTTTTAATGTTATCATGATCTATAGAGGTTAGTTTTATTAATAGTTTAAAAGGAATAAATATTTATCAACGGTATCAGCAACGAAAATTTAACATAAAATATTAACAGAATCGGTTTTGGAATCGGAAATTAGGCACAAATTTTTCCGGTTCCGATACCCCAAAAACTACCGATTTTCCGATTCCCGATTCCGATTCCGGTTAATCGGTACAGCACAGCATTAATATATACATGTGTATGTATATATATATATATATATATATATATATATATATATATATATATATATGATGAAAATAATGGAAATAGTATTCCGACAAAATAGAGAAAATAAAAAGGAATAAACCGTATTGTGTTCATCAATGTTTCGTCTTTATTTCGAGACTTCCTCTGGATGAATGAGATTAAGAAACCAAAAAATATACCAGTACAAAATATTTGAAAATGTTTCACGTGCACAGTGTGACGCAGTTCTATTATAAACTTATATTTGAATTTCAACAGATATATCTTTTTCCCAATAAGAATATAAACTTGCGTTCATAGTTTTAAAACTATATTAACGACTATATGACGTCACTAAAATTTCCTTCTCTTTAACAGCGCCAGCCACCCCCTTCTTTTTGAATTTCCAGCATCAATTTTCCGTTTCTCTGAAATAGAACATGCATAGGCGTTCTGACAAAATTTATGCAACGAAAGACACCCTTATTATAACTGATTTAACCAGCATCCTCTTCCTTAAAAAGAAAACTATGCGTGTCTAGATGCTTAAGTTTATTACAAAGTTCTCCAAAGTTTTGGGAGGTTTTTTTTTTCCATTTTCTTTCTACTTTTTTCTATTCGGTTTTTATTTTCATCAAATGACTGGCCTCGAGTAAGACTAGAGGCTTATTGGCGATGATATCTTTTAAGACTGAAACAGTAAATTTATTGTAGCGACTTATGGCAATTTTGTTTACCTAAATTAAATAAAATAATATATATTTATATGTATACGAGATGCCTTCAATAAGTTTATAGACTTTTTCGTCTGGGTATCTTTATTGATAGTACGCGCATAAAATTCTAGTCAACTTTGAAGTAATCTCCTCTGGCTACATAATGCACTTGTTGTACCGTTCCAATCACTTCTAGAAGTCCTCTTGTGTGAGCTTGTCAATGACCGTCACCACAGCCTCTTTTATCTCCTCAAATGTCTCATGACGACAGCCTCTAAGGTTTTCCTTGAGCTTAGGGAATAGCCAAACGTCACAGAGAGCAAAATCTGAACTATAGAGAGGACGAGGAATTGTCTTGAAGCCCAGCTTTTTCAAATAGTTTGTGGCAAGAATGAAGTTGCATTCGTACAAATCTTCCATATTTTTAGCTCTTCACAAATAATTGTGTGTACAGTTTCCATACTAACACGATAGTCCTTATTCATGAAATTCTTTATTTGGACAATCAACTCTGGTGTTCTGACTTCCTTACTCCCCCCACGCCTCTCATCATCCCTCACATACTCTGTGCCTTCCATGGATCTCTTATGCCACTCAAAAATTGATGTTCAATTCATGCAAGATAGTCCAAAAGCAGTCTGAAGCATCCCTTACGTTCCTGTAGCATTTTTTTTAGCTTAAAACAGAATTTTATCGCATATCGTTCTTCTAAAGTGTCCTCACATCCATATTGTACTTTTGTGTGACAGCTGTGACAATCCGGCTTTAGTAGAGTGTATTCCAATTCTTGCTGTAGCTGTACATTTGAACCTGATATCATAAAAATTGGTCAGCCATCTTATAAGATGGAAAGCAATAACATACTGATTTTGAAGAGTCTCTCTCTTTCTCTCTCTCTCTCCCTCTCTCTCTCTCTCTCTCTCTCTATATATATATATATATATATATATATATATATAATATATATATATATATATCGATCGCTAGATTCAGCCACTCTGATGAATTGTAGACGACGAAACACGTGTCAGTGGATAATTATATTTTAAAAATATTTAAATTATATGTTAAAAATTATATTTTTAAAATTATATATATATATATATATATATATATATATATATATATATATATATATATATATATATATATATATATATATATACCATATTTTTTTAATTCGCTGGCCATTTATTATGAGATAAGCTTATTTACTGATTTCAAAATTCATGGACTTGCCCAAAGGCAATAAATAAAGTTACATTTAAATATTGTTGGCCGTTGCCCTGAGCTATTCAGTTGGCAACGTGTTGCGATCGATGACACATGATAGTCAACATTTAGTCTGACAGAAATTCTGTCATTTCAATGGGCTAGGTCCAGGAGGTCCATTCCCCCAGGTCTTGTTTCCCTAACACACACATACGTATATATATATATATATATATATATATATATATATATATATATATATTTTAGTCATCGACATACAGTCCTGTTTCGTTGTTTCACAACTCCTCAGTGCCGCTAGACTAACACCTATTCCGAGGATCGAACCTAGAACCGTCGTGATGACAGTCGGCAGTTCTACCCCATGACTACGGAAGCGGTGGCCGCAACTAATCTGTCCGAACGTCTATTTAAATAAACATCTGTCCGCCACTCGTAAAGTGCTCAAACGTTTGTTTGTAAACAAACCGCGAGCTTCGCATTTTTTCAGCTAAATTAAGTAGCGAGTATATATATATATATATATATATATATATATATATATATATAAAAATGTAAAGTTGGTTCGTTCTAAACGAATAAAACCATATTTCTAAGTTACCAATTTATTTGAAATTTTCAGACAACCCATCTTTAGAGTCGAGGTATGTTTTTATGTTATTGAAATAAATTTACCTCACGAATTATTAAAATATTAAATAAAATAAATATATTTTTTTAATCGTTACTGCGAATCTGTTCTGTTGATAAAACTGAACTTCCGGTTCAATTCATTTCACAGCCACGAATTAACGAAAGATTTCATTTTCTGTTAACTTGATAAGTAAAAAAAAACAAAAAAAACTTACTCATCCAGAGAGTGATCCGTGCTGAAATAATAATGTTATTATTTTACAAGCCATTCTTAACATGGGGAAGGGAGGGTGTTTTGTACCTATTCTGTACTTTAACCTTACAATTGAATAAAAAAATATCATAAAACTTTAATTAAACGTGGAAAACGATTTTAAAAAATAGCGCGGATCACTCTCTGCATTAGCACACACACACAAAAAATAATAATCCCATATTTTAAAAATTTAAATTCATTTATGTACTTGCCAATTTTTTAAATTTTATTTATGTTAAGGCTTTTCACTCATGAAACATTACGTTTTAATTGTTTCGTTTATTTTCACGGTATTGTTTACATAAAAAAGTTTGTTTTAACTTTTTCTAAACTGTTTCATTTTTACGACATGCCTCAACGTATTATAAACACCCTAACCCCCCCCATGTTAAAAAAGGCCCTTCCATAAACCTCGAAAGCCGTTCTTAACATGGGGAAGTCAGGGTGTTTATAATATGCTGGAGCGAGTCGTAAAATTAACGAAGTTGCTATCTATTATTTATTGCAAAAATTGCTTGAAATGTATTTATTTGACAAAAAAATTACATTTTGGTACTCCTTGGGCGTTGAGTTCCATGGCGAGCAGTAGAAAAAGATAATAGTCGCTCCCTTAGTCTCCCACCTCACCCGGCACGTAACATATTTTATTTACTGACGTTACCGTAACTAAACGATTATTTGTCACATTTACAAACATTTATTTATTTTGAAAAAAGTTTTACTTTTTATGAATATTAAAAGAAAAATGGGTACTCATGCAGAGAGTGATCCATGCTGAAATAATAACGTTATTATTTAAAAAGACATTCTTAACATGGGGAGGGGATGGTGTTTTGTACCTATTCTGTACTTTAACCTTGCAATTGAATAATAAAAAAAAACACGATTTAAAAAATAGCGCGGATCACTCTCTGCATTAGCACCGAAAAATGTTACTAAACATTTATTAATAATTTCTCACTTTTACAAACATTTGATTTTAAATTTCTTTTTAAATGACGACTTTTATCGACTTTTTTTTTTTAAATATCCCCCCCAAATGGTGTTTATTCCGAAATCCGTTGTTAACATGGAGAGGTTGAGGGTGTTTATTCTGAAAGCCGTTCTTAACATTTGTGGAGGTGGACCTAATGTAAAAAAAATTAATTAATTAAAAAAAAAATCATTTACTGATAACTTCTCACTTTTACAAATATTTTCTAATTTACATGCGCGGATAAACAAATTGTTGAATAGTGCGAAAACAAAACATTTAGGTCCACCTCCACAATTTTCTTTTTTAAATGACGACTTTTATTGATAAATAAATTTACTTCTCCGCAACTTTTATTGATAAATAAATCTACTTCTCTGCTACGGGCACTGAACTCCTCCTTTTTTTTTTAATAGTATTTTCGGGTGGGTATGCTGACAACAAATATCAGTTAAATTTTGCAAATAGCCCCCCCCCCCTCCAAAAGTGGTGTTTATTCCGGAAGCTGTTCTTAAGATGAGGAAGTTGGGGGGGGTGATTATAAGGTGGACCTAATCTAAAAAAAAAAACAAGTTTTTTATGCGCACATAAGCAACTATTTTTTATTAACTTTTTCTTTTTTTACTTTTTTATTTAAAAATTAGTAAATTTCAATGAATAGAATAATAAATCATTTATCATTTATATGTGTTTTTGGTTTTGTGTTGAATGAAACTATTTTTTTCATTACAACAATAATGAAACAATTTAAATCTTACGGCATGCGTTTAAGGGTTACGAAATTATCAATAAATTGTTTAGTTACTAAGCCAACAGTAAATAAAAAATGTTACGTGCGCATGAATTAGCCTTGACTAGGGGGGGCTAAGGGAGCGACCATTAAATAATTATGCTGGTCGCCATGGAACTCAACGCCCAAGGAGTACCTAAAGCGGCACTTATGCACTTATGTTACCGTGCTATTTTTTAAAAATAGTATTTTCCTGTTAAATTCAAATTTTACAATATGTTTTTCTTTTATTAATTTGTTAAGTGAAAGTACAGATAACCCGGTCGGTTTCTAATGCGAGGAAAATCTACCCCCCCCCAAAAAAAAAGGGGGTACTCTGGATAATAACAAATCATTAAAATTGCCTCAGTTTCGAAAGATTTCTTCTCTACTGAACGAGGAAAAAAACGGTGAAGTGTAGTTCACCTTCTGTTTCTCTCCCCCTCTCTCAATACCTCTCTCTATCCATCTCTCCCTTTCCCTCTCTCAATCTATCTTTCTCTCTATATCACCCTCTCCATCTCTCTTTGAGCCCCTTTCTCTCTCTAACTCCCTCTATCTCTCTCCTTTCCTCTGTTTCACCCCTCTCTGTTTCTAACTCTCCCCCTCTCTCTCTGTTTATCAATCAATCCCTTTATCTCTCTATCTCCTTCTCTATTTTCCTCTCACTGTCTCTTTTCTATCTATATATCTTCCTCTCTATCTGTCCATCTCTAATCCCTCATCCTATTTTAGTGTCCTAAATTAATTATAGTGAATAAGGCATTGTCAAAACATGGATAAATCCTATTTTAGTCACCTAATTTACTGACTGTGAGAATTGAAGTTATTTGGAAATTACTGCTACCTTGAACAACACCAGAAGTAACTGGTAAAACCTTTCTAATTAAATTGATTTTGGCAGCCATTTGGTAACAAAATGACATAGCCTTAGCCCTTGCTGCATGAGGAATACCTGCGACCTTGCTGGCAAGTAGAAGAATTATTTATTCTACTTTAAAACATTCAATTTTTCAAAAATCTCATGTTCGACATCTCCAAAACATCCAATATGGGGAAAAATATTGCAAAAATGCAAACTTATTGTTTAGGATGAATGCACAATGGTACGCAAAAAATCACTTGAGGCTCTTGGTCGATCCTTGCGAGATTTGCGTGGCAATGTCAGACCATTTGGGAATGCATTAATATTGCTTGCAGGAGATTTCAGACAAATGTTACCTGTTATTCTTCAATCAACACCAGAAGATGAAATAAATGCTTGCCTCAAATACTCTACTTTTTTGTTCCATGTGAAGACATTAAACTTAACTCAAAATATGCATATCCAGTTGCAGACTGTTCGATCCGCACAAAAACTTTTGCATCACTTGTGGGAAATTGGGTACGAAAAAGTGCCAGATGATCAGAGTTAAGTGCAAAATTCTTTGACTTTTAACTTCTGTAATTTCTGTAATTTTATTTCATTAACCCTTATCCTTGAGTGGCCTCTGGGCCTTGATAATGTGGTGATGCCTTTGTAAAAAAAAAAAAAAAAATTTCATCAAAAGAATAGTTAGTTTAAAAGGTTTTTTGCAGATATTCAAATTATAAGAATTCCATTTGACTGAGTAAATGAGCTATTCTTGCAGGTCAATACAAAGATTCCCATGAACTTAACGCTATAATTAAATGTAAAATTCCAAGTGAGGTAGTCAAATACAAATCCATCGACACTGTTGTGAAAGCAGATAAAGTGGTTAATTATCCAACAGTTATATTTGCCAGGGATGCCACCGCATGTATTGCAACTGAAATTTGGTGTACTAATTATCATGTTGTGAAATATAAACCAATCCAAGCTTCGCAATGGCACATAGCTTGCAGTAAAAAAAAAATTAACAAACAATATCATAGAAACAACAATCTTAACAGGACCTTTCACAGATGAATATATCTTCATTCCATGCATTCCTATGATTCCACCGGATACATCATTACACTTTAGCAAATTGCACTTTCCAATTTTATTGTCATTTGCAATAACCATCAACAAAGCACAGGGAACAATCTTTACAGTTGTGGGCCTTACAGTTACACACTGACTGCTTTGTCACATGGACAATTTATGTTACATATTCAAGAGTCACCAAACAGGAAAATCTCTATATCAGCTAAGAAAATGGAACAACAAAAACTGTGTACCCATGCAAAATGGAAATTTAAACCTATAAGAAACATGCTTTTTCTCATTTTGGAACTTTTTCCATTAAGCCAATTTGAGCCACAGCAACGCGTGGCAGGGTACAGCTAGTATATATATATATATATATATATATATATATATATATATATATATATATATATATAACATGTTTAAATCTAAACATTGTCAACAGCTATAAGTGGCAGTTGTTCCATAAGGTGCCCGGAAAACTCGTCTCTGAAAAACTCGTCTCCGGAGAACTCGACCTCGGAAAACTCGTCCCATTTCGCTAGGTAGGAAAACTGGTCCCTTATTGAATAAATATCGATTGAAAACACATTTGATCATCGTTTTTGAAGGAGATATTGTTTTTTTTAAAATAGACTATAACCCCCCATAATATTTTTTTTTAAATATTTTTACTTGTTTAATGTTTTTTTTTAAATAAAATCGATTTTCTGAGTGTTCGTTTTCTACCTAACTGGCTAAGTTCTTAGTGGTTTCACTTATTTTAAAGCGTTTATTATGTTCATACAAAGTTAATTACAAATTTTTTTGTTTTTATTTTAACGATGTTTTTTGGAGTCATAAAAACAATAATAAAAAACAAAACCAAAAAATTAAAAAACAGGGAGCGATTCGATTCTTCGTTACTTTTCTGTTTTGTTTTGTTTTAAGGATGATAGTTTTTTTGTTATGTTTTTATTTTCTCTCATACCAAATGCACTCATGCGTTATTTAAAATTATGACTTTATCAATTATCAACATTTATTGTCGTCCTGTCAAATTTTGCAAAAATTAACTAATAAATTAAAAGTGAAATATTTTTTTGGCGCGAGAGATGCTATGTGCCATCTCTCGTCAACTTCAATTTTTTAAATTTTTACTTCAAAATTCTAAAATCAATCATTAAGAGAAAAAGTAAATTATTGATCAATTTTATTGAAAACTCCGCTATTGTTTATCAAGAATTTTTTTAATTTCATTTTTTGTTGATTGTTTTTCGGAGGGAGATATAGTTTTTACCCACCCCCTCTAAATTATATTTTTAAAAAATATTAAAATTTATTATTTTCTTTTTAAAACCAAATCTCCCTCAGTAATTTCTTTAATTTTCTATTTTTTAGCGATTATCAAGACCCCTAAGATGTGATATACCGGATATTATTTCTCGTTCTCACCTAACACTCGACATGTTTTTTGTTTGTTTTCTGTGGGTTTTTTTTTCTTTACCGAATAAACGATTCCAAATAAATTAAACAACATAGTCGGCGAGGTAGAAAAATCGATTTTACCCTTTTATAAACAACAGTAAATAAATAAATTCTTTTTATATTAATATAAAAAAATAATATGCGGTCTCGTTTATAAACATAATAAACGCTTTAAAATAAGTGAAACCACTAAGAACTTAGCCAGTAAGGTAGAAAACGGACACTTAGAAAATCGATTTTATTTAAAAAAAAAAAAAAGAAAAATTAAACAAGTAAAAATATTTTTAAAAAATATTAGGTGGGGGCTATAGTCTATTTTAAAAACCAATATCTCCTTCAAAAACGATCATAGAATGTGTTTTTAATCGATATTTATTCAATAAGGGACTAGTTTTCCTACCTAGCGAAAGGGGACGAGTTTTCCGGGGTGGAGTTTTCCGGAGACGAGTTTTCCCGGGACGAGTTTTCCTAAATTCTGCTCTTGTCTAGTCAGCTATGACTGGGTAAAAGTCCTCATTAATTCGTAATTGTATTTAAGTATCTCCCGTACAGAGGTTTGAACCTTCAACCCCAAGAAGAATCTAACTTTACAACTGAATTTTACCAAGCACTTGATCCACTACATTTTAGTTGTTTTGTAGGCAAAAATAATTGTTTTGTTTTTGTCTTTGCAGCACATGATTGAGTTTGTCAAGGAGAAAAGAAAAAACAATAACATCAATGTTTGGTGCATTTTAAGCAAGGAGCCGTATATTTTTAAATAAGCTTGATCTACTAGTAACAGTGGGTTCAATAGAGAAGTTTTCGGGTTATTTAATGCCAAATTAAGTAATTTTGGAAACAAAGAAGTTTTATGCTTAGAGTTCCTACTCTTCAAATATGTAAACAGTGTTTAGTTTAGTTGTTTTGTTTTTAAAGCATATCAACAATTTTCGGGTTCAACTATTTTGGAAACGAGTTTTTAATTTATGCCGAATCGTTTATTTTTTGGAAACGCTTTTATGCTTCAAGTTGTTTACGTCATATCAACCCTTTTCGGTTTGTAAATATTGTAGATGAGGATTTAATAATTATATCATTTGAATTATACTGTTCTCGAGCAAAAATGAAGTATAACAAAGAAATAAAATGATAACAGCAATACTTATGAAACATGAAAACGGTCTTACCTTTTTAATGAAAAAATCGGACGTAAAGAGGCAGCCTTTACCATCATTAATTTCCTTTTTCTCGTTTTCGATATAACCCACGTCATGTCGACCCATATCATCTTGAATGTCTAAACCAATAACTGGAAAGACAAAAACCAAATTTTTATAAAGTAATTTATTTTTACTTGTAGATCGCTACGTATTAAGACCCGGAAACTAATGGAGCATAAATGTTGAAGAGATTTTCAGCCACAAAGAAAGAATTGGAAACCACGAATGGAATGTGCATAAGGCTACTTAAAGGGAATTGATTATTCAAGAGGACGGTTCAGCAAATATTTGTTTACATTAGACTTGAACACAACCAGCTTCATGGTATCATTTTCCATAGATGGGATTTTCTACGAAATAGATTTTCTTCGTGGAAATTTTGTTTGGGTTTAGGCACAGAAAGAGAGAGGGGAGAAGGTTTTTGTGGTGGTTTCAAAAATACTAAAATGGTTGTAAATGATGTCATTCTTTTTTTATATATAAACTACAAGTAGAACATATTTATGTAAAATTATAAAGATATAAAATGCATTCCTTTATTATAAATCATAATTCCTTGTAGAAAATAAACGTGTAGAAACACGCAAGAATTTTCTTGTTAAATTCCAGGAGACAACTTGATCTTTGATTTGTAAAACTTTTGAAATCATGGAAACAATATTAATATAATAATCTGATTCTGTAAGAAGGTTTCAAATTCTGTAAATGATATTGATTTGAGTTATTGGAAATCATTTTAATTTTAAAAGGCATTCTGATCGACATCTGAATATCAAAATTTGTTTTCTCATCACAGGAACAAATTTGATCCGGATATCAGAAACTTAAATTCTGGATATGACTCTCATCTCCGTGCTCATCTGGAAATTATTTTTATTTTTGAGGTCATCTATATTCAAGATCTAGACTTCGGAATCTTTTTTTAATCATTTAAATCTAGATATTTGAAATATACATGAAATTCATCCGAATCTTTATTCGACTCTTATTATAATTTTAAATCTTAGAAATATCGATTTTTGGATATGTATTAGTTTGATTTTCTTCGAGTTATCCTAATCTATCTACATATTTATAAAAGTGAACGTGTCTGTGTGTCTATCTGTGTCTCTGTGTACATTTTCCTTCGCAATAAGTCTTTTAATTTTCAGTCTACAGACTCGAAATTTGATATACAGGGTACTGAGATTTGGGAAAATCTATGTGATTGATTTTCGGCCAGAAATTTGGTTGTTAAGGGGTCAATGTTCAACGATTTGACATTTGAGAACACTACCGAACTCCTCGGACAATTTGGGGTCTAAACACTTGAAATTTTAGATATAGGTTCTTTGGACATGGATCTAACTTAATAACTCGATTTGAGCCCAAAACAATGAATTTTAAGGGGTCGTAATAGGAGTCAAAGTTTTTAAAAAATTGACCGCTTTTTTTTTTTTTTTTTTTTTTGATCAACATACACCTCCAAACACCCGGGCAACGCCGGACTGAAATGCTAGTTAATATATATATACTTGAGGAACTAATCCAAATCCGGTTCTGTTTTAATCCTAGAAGTCAGTATGATATAGACCACGAAATTACTTGAATTCTGTAAAAAATTTAAATGTTAAAAAGTAAAATGTTGACAAAACTTAGTATTTATACATACGGAGTTACTTGCCTTTTTTCGACATGACACTTTTTTTAATTGAATTTTAATAAAATAATTTATGAAATGATTGAGATTAATTAAATTTTTCTTTTTAAGAACATGCATGAAAGTTAGAAGAGAAAAATGAGAGATAAGAATTAAACAGTAGTTTTGTATGACGAAAGATATCGATAACAAAGTAAAACAAAAATACTGACTTTATTTAATATGTTATATATGATTTTCTTTAATAGCTGTGTATGCAATATTTACGCAGTTCGTCCCCCGTAAGTACCCGGTGCCTTTCTAAAAAGAATTCTAAATGAAAAGACATTGAGGAAAACAATTTCAAAAAAATATAGTCGTCGGACTCATACGGTAGGAATGAATATGAACATTATCTCACATTTAAATATTTATTAGAAGGTCACCCGCTATTGCCCGATCATAAGATACGCTTAAACATGATATTTTAATGTATGCAGATTTCGTATTTATTATTAGAGAGCTAATTCTCTATTGATTATTATATTGTATCCAATATATAATAATTTTCATCATTGGCATGGTCCGGTCGTAAAAGACGTTTAAATATGATATTTTAATACATGCAGATTTCGAATTTATTATTATAGATTCAATATTGATTTGTAAAAATCATTTGAAAGACAAATATTAGTTTTCTGGGTCTATTTCAAAAGTAATAAGTAAAGTCCTAAGATATTGAATTAAATAAAATAGCATTGCTTGTACAAAAATAGCTTAATAAGCACCCAAAATTGAGAGATTCTCGGTTCGTTTAACCAAAACAAAACGAAGTTATTGTCACATTGATTATACGGAAGCCCAAAATGTCAGAAAGTCAAAACGCTATCTGAAAATGAAGTAAGGTAGGTAAAAGGAGCTAGGGAAGCTGGTGTTCCTTTTCCCCCCAGCTGTGCATCCGTACATTCCTATCGTGAACGTTTGTATAATGTTTACCATTTTTAATTTAATTAGTTTTCTAAGTTTTTGCTTTTAAGTTTACAAAGAAAATTTTTATTTTTCAAGATTATATAAAAATTATGTTGCTCCGCAAGTTATACATTCATGCAAGCAAGGAAAATATTAGAATCGTACATATAAAAAAATTTTTTGCAATTGTTTTTTTTTTTTTTTTTTGCGTGAAAATGTTAAATAAACAACGCTTATTACATGGTAATGTCAGTAGTTCGAGAAATTAATTTTTCTTCAAGTTATATCGGATTCATTAATATGGTTTTTAGGGGGGGGTCGTAATGTTCCTGAAAAAATTATTTTTTTTTTTATTTGTCATAATTTATGCTGCTTTATTTTCATAAAAAGGCAAAAATAAATTCATGCATTTTTACTCTTTACTACTGAAAACCACAACTTTAATAAAGGTATTCTTTGTTTAAACAAAATAATATATATCCACTAAGATTTAAATACAAAAAATAATGGGTTCATTATATTCTGTGATCATTCTTTAATAAACACTGAAAATTTCATTAAAATTGGTTAATTTCCTACTTTTTCATGAATTTTTAAGTAAAGGGAGGGGTCAAAATGTTTATACATTTTGAGCATCGGCATTCATTTTGCACGTACCTCGTAATCACCAATGTAAGGGGAGCATTTGAATGTCCTTCAACTATGGTCAAACACTTTGGCTGGCATGATTAAAAGCAAAAAAAGACGTGTACAGGGGCTGTCCACAATAGGGGTGTAACGGCACAAGATAATCGTCTATCTATATGTCCGCAGTTCTTTCGCTCGCTCCCTCTCTAACTTTCTCACGTGTAAACCTGTAGCCTAGTATAAGATGATAATTTATAGTAAGTGTAATAAGTTTGGGAAAAGAGGTGGCGACCTCCTTGCATATAGCGCCGTGATTACCAATGAGAAAGGAGCCTTTGGATTGCACTAGACTATGGTTAAACCACTTGAATTTTTATACTTTTGTAAATAAATTGTATATCAGATGTGATTTGATATTTAAAATTTGGTTGAATTTTTTTCATGACGAATGAGATATTTAATTATGATTTTATTAATTAAACTAATTAAATGCTGACAGCAAGACAACACAAATAAATCACGGCAATCATAAATTGATTTTGGTTTCATCTTTTAAAACATTGAAATTAAAAGAGAAATTGACCTGAACAAACTGCGACATAATTCTACCTAGACTCATTATCATATTGAATGAATTAAATATTGATTCAATTTTGTCACAAGCGAACGAAATTATTTTCATAAATGTCAACTAAAGAAATAGAAATAATCAATTGATAAAGATGAAAAATAAAATCGGTCCAATTTATACGGAAACGAAATGGAAAGTGAAATCGCGTGTAGATAAATGTAATATTAGTTGGTGGGAAATCTATTTTAAACACAAACCGAAATGATCACTTCAACACGCCAACAAACATAAATTTCAGCGATGTACATTTATCTCCCTTCTTTTCATCTCTCTCTCTTTCTCTTTCTCTCTCTCTCTCTCTCTCTCTCTCTATATATATATATATATATATATATATATATATATATAGAGAGAGAGAGAGAGAGAGAGAGAGAGAGAAAGAGAGAGAGAGAAAGAAAAAAGAGAAATAATATATATTAGATTTATTTTTTTGAACGTGACATATAATTATCCCACAATCAGACGACGACGCAGCTCACACAAACTATGAAGGCGATAGCCATCTTATTTGTCTTCAGTATAACATATATGAGCTCAGTATTGGAAACCGGCGTCACTTGCATGCGCTGCGATTACTCTGCCATACGAATGATTAACAGCGCAAAACTCGAAATGTATTACATAAATTCTACAAATTTAATTAAGTTTTGATAATTCTATGATAGGCGTGACTGATTGTTTATTTAGTCCAAACAAGAGGCCAAAGGATACAAAGAAAATCACAGATTGTAATGCAGAGGTGCATATTGAAAAAAAGAAAGCCTGTTGGGCGTTCACGACTAAAACTTGGTGGACAAGTCAGTCATAATCAGAAATTTATTTATACCAAATATAGTTGGATTAGAGAAATAATCATGGTTGAATTCAATGAGTTCAATGGTAATTTGGGGGATTTCATTTTATATATTATCTGTATTTGTTTCTCTCTAACAAACGTTTCTCTACTTTTCCCTCTGTTTTGAGAAAGCATAATATAAAATTGTGGAGGCCTGCCGAGCATTGCTGGAAACATATTGTTGTGTACGAATGCTTTTACTAAGATCAGATAACGCAGTAGAATGCCTCGTAAAAGACTAAAAGAGTTTGCAACACTTGGCAAAAACACAAACCAATTTATTTTTAAAGTAGAAAAAAATCTGTCTGGAATAAAAAAAAAAATAAAAAATTAAAAAAAAACTACATAAAATTCACTTTGATGTCGCCCACAAAAGCAGAACTCTTCCATTGATAGAGAAGAAACGGCTTGACGTTGTCTCGAAATATTTACAGGATGTTTTTGCAGATAAAAGAAATAAAATCAAAACAATGTCTAAAAGTAAAACACACACATGGAAGACCCTTGAAAAATAAAATACAAACAGACGGCCATCGAAGGAAATTATTTGCACAATGAACTGAGGAATGGTTGAAGATGTTTCGTAGCAACAGAACGAACGGCTTATCTATGCAAGTGCCGCCTTTCATTTAGTTGTAAATGGCTCTATTAACATAGACAAAAATTATTCGCAGTCAGAAAGACAGTATGAAACGAATCGAGAAAAACAACATTAGATCTAAGATATTATGAGATTATTTATTGATTGAAAGTCATTCAGGACGCAATGACTAATATCACGATTCGCAACTAGTGACTATAATAATGACGAGGATAGGGAAACTAACGCCCACCTCAGCCAGAATCTACGATATCCGTCTACGAAAAAAATACATGTATTCTTTTGCATGTGTTACTTTTCTTTCTGATAATTCTCTCTTCTCTGCTCTTAAACACGTGGTGCAAAGGAGAAAGAGGTGGCTGGTTAACTTAATGCATCTAAAACCAACCTATCTGGTATCATTCGAAATGAATGGCTTTCGTCTTTGAGGCTCCATATTTTGGCAAGTTTCTGGGTCTGATCTTTACTCCTGATCTGAGATCGAACACGTACATCAAATCTATTGCCAAGGCTGCTGTAGAAATGATGGGATGATTCTATCGCCCCAGTAGATATATCACTGCTGATGTAATTCTTTACATATATAAGAGCTGAGTATGTTCAAGGATGGAGTACTTTTGCCACATCTGGGCAGGAGCTGCTAGAAGCAGTTAATCCTACCTTGACAGAATTCAAAGACTTCGTAGCCTTTTCTCTTTCCTGCAACCTCTTTCCCACAGAAGTGACGTTGTGAGCCTGTCTCTGCATTATCGTTATTTTCGTGGCAATTGCTCGTCTGAGCTCCAATATATAGTCTCTAACCTGGACTGACTTCCACAAAAACCACTCTAGCTGAAACCACTATCAATAACTTCTCCCAAAGTTTATCTGTGCCTAAACCTAAATATAGATTCTATTAACAGAGCTTCTTTCTTAGAACTGCACGCCTGTGGAACTCTGTTTCTGTTTCATGCTTTCCAATTGATTACAATATGGTCGACTTCAAATCCAACGTGAACAGGTTCTTGATGAGCCATCCTCTTAAGTAATCCAATTTACCAAATTTCCACTACTAACGATTACTACAATATTGTCCCATTGATTACTATACACTCATTAACCCTTAACTCGAGTGGCCTCCGAGCCTTGATAAGAAGCTACCCCTTTAAAAATAAAATAAAATAAAAACTATATATATATATATACATGTATACATGCATATACATATATACATTACATATACATATGCACATTACATATATACATATACATGCATATATAAATACGTATATACATACAGGTATATACATATATATATATACATACACCAATATACATATATATATACATAAAAACATGCATATGTACATGCACACATATACACATATACACTTCATATATATATGCAAACACACACACACATATATATATGTATATATATACATACACAGATACACGCATATATATATATACATACACTTAGATATACAGATATATATATATATATATATATATATATATATATATATATATATATATATATATCCAGACATAAATACACCCATAGCTATACATAAACATATATAAAGTAGAACCCCGGGATATGGTAGCTCTAGGATACGGGTTTGTCAGATTACGATGTAGAATACGATGTTTTCCCGGTCCTGGTTACTATATTTCCATCGCTTTACGATGTTATTTATAATGTTATTTGATTATATACATGTGTATTATATGATGTACTGTATACGCATATATATATATATACATATATATATATAAACACATATACATATGCATTCATATATAAAACCAGAAAAAAAATTAAGTTTACAAGCCAAAAGTTTCTGTACACATAAAGCGAATATGAATATATATTTATATAGTAATCCCAACCAAATAAAATGTTCAATGCATTCCAAATAAGAAATAGAGCTTGTGATAGAAAAACACAAATTAAGACTGTAAATTTATCATTCGAAAGGAAACTCAAATAAGAAATATTAAAATTTCGTAAATCCGCGGAATTCCAAAGAAATTCATTCTTGCCATCAGAGGAAATAAATAAGCTATGAGTTTGTTAGTACTTGCATAAATTGAAACAGTATGATACGAATGAATGGAAAAAAGTTTCATGAAATGAGTAAAAAATTAATTATAATTATTATATATATTATGATTATTATTAATATTAAAATTAGTAGTAGTAGTAGTAGTAGTAGTAGTAGTAGTAAGGTTATGTTCATATTTTAGCGCCGATATTGTTTCATTCACTTTTTTCTTCTATCTATTAAATCACGCTTTCTGTATAGATCACATCCTGTGTGCTTACGTATCAGTCCAAATGTGTGCATTTTGACGCATAACTTAATTGTTTCAAAGACACGATCACTAGATAACGAAGACATAACCTTTTCTTACTCACCTTTACGTTTTATTTTTGTTCAATTGTATCTTTAAAATCAACTTTTTCATTATTACTAAACGTTGTAAACAGCCATGGAAGATGTGTTACGCCGCAGATTAAAGAAATTTTTATATTGTCGAACAATAAATTCATGGAAATATAATTTAGAGTCTGAAATTGTGTTCATCTATATGCATATATACATACATATACACACACACACACATATATATATATGTATATATGTATATATATATATGTGTGTGTATATGTACATACATATATATGTGCCTACATTACAGATGGCTGCCATGTGGTAGGGACATCTCTAGAGAAGACACTGAATTGCCCTATATGTGCTTCCGCGTAACACTTGCTCACACCACTGCGTTTATATTTGCCCTCTATCGCTCCCATAAAAGCGGAGTTAGTATCTTAAAGAGAATATCTGAGAAAATTGACCACATCCTGTCTGGTTATCCTTCGGCTGATATTCACATATGAGGAGACTTCAATATTCACAATGTGGAATTGCTAGCCCACTCAAACAAGACACACACACACACACATATATATATGATACATAGATATACATATATATACAAATATATATATACATATATATATGCATATATATGTACGTATATATACATATATATGTACATTACATATATATACATATACATGTACATATATGTATTCATATATGGTAGCCGAATTGATTAGGTCTTCGCTAATCGAGCCAGAGATGTCTCGTGTTGCGGGGTTCGAATCGTTCGACTGGTGTTAATCGTGACACCCTGCACTGAAGATTCCCGAAAGGATGAAACACAAGTGTCTGTAGGTATTTAATTATTATAGTACAAAAATAATTATAAATATATATACATGTATGTATACATATGTATGTATATATATATATATATATATATGTTCCTATGTATATATAAGAACATGTATATATATATGTACATCTATATATATATATATATATACATGCATATATATATATGCATATATATATATATGTATATATAGATGTATATATATATACATGTTCTTATATATATACATAGAAACATATATATACATACATATGTACCTATATATATATATGATATATATATGTATATATATATATATATATATAAGTTTCGTGGTTTAATTTTAAATTCTGAAAAAACAACATATAGAGACATATATTCGATTTAAGAACTTATTGCTTGACAAAAGGAATATATAGAAGGGGTTATTTTAATTTACTTAATCCATGGATTTTAACCATGGTTCATTTCATTTTAACCATGGTTCATTGCATATCGAGCAATTCTTGTTTAGATAGGATAACATATAGAATATTACTGCCAGTAATATTTTGTAAACCTACAATCTCACGTTTCCATAACAACTGATTGTTAAATAAAAACTATTCTGAAGTATATATATATATATATATATATATATATATATACATATGTACATTATGATTGCTTTCCAGACGATCGTCGTCATATTGAATTCTTCCCATCTCGTCATATATACCATATCAGATGACTCTGCAGTCCTGCTGCAGATTTGCACATCTTGAAGCAGATGTGACATACAAATTGAGGAATTTCAGCTGAGTTAACTTCCCATAAAGGTTGAAGAGTATTCCTATGAACAATCATATTTCTTCTCAAACCAGCAGTAGACTTGTAAACCCTGCAGACAGCTCGTTTGGTTATGATTACTAGGCACAAAGTTAACCTGAACAGGAGTTTTGTGTGCATCACAACTTCTACATACAAGCTTTCGCCACTTTGGTCTTGGCAGAGTAAATTTTTCGCAAGTGTCGATGTTGATTTGCGGGACTTTCAAATTTTTCTTTGTACAATCCCTGAACCTCTTTCAAGGCTTCTTTTGAGGGCACTTGGCATTTTCCAGCTCCCCATAAAAAATTTGTTTCGGCAATTTTTCATTCAAACTACGTGGCTCACCCAACGCATGTGATGAGAGCAACATGCTCTCACAAGGACCTCAGTGTCGAATAGTAGCGAATAGAGTGTGATCTGACGGTGGCATCACAGACAGGACAAGGATCTGTGTTTACAAGACGTGTGTGCTAACCACATTATTGTATTTGTCGGAGACATAGACATTGCATCAAAGGGACATTAAATGGTTTGAATAATTTCACCAAAAATGATTGAAACGTATCTTAAACATCAAGTGGCAAGCACAAGTATCCGACACTGGGCCGAAAAAATTATATCCATAGTCCCTCTGCCAGACCTAAAGCCACTTTGTGACTCTGGAATAGCATTAGGAAACACCTTCCAGTTGCCTATTTAATAGCAACTTCCAACAGCGTGATCCCATGGTAGTGGTCACAAACACTCTTCTGTCCCTTTTCTTTAAACAGATATGTACATACATATATATCTACATGCATATATATATATATTTACATTCACACACACACACATACACATATATATATATATATATATATATATATATATATATATATATATATTAGTTATAGCCCGTTAATTGTTTTATTCCAATCTGATAGTTGAATACAGCTAAATTCGTACTCACTTTTGTATTAAATACAAATCATTAACAGACCATAGAATGGATGCCCTAATGCTGAGTTCGCTGCATCTCATCATAATAAAAATCTATGCGAAACTTCAGCAAGATCAGACCAGTAGTTTCCGAGAATACTTTGAGAGAGTAAATCTTGTATTGTAAGGACTAGTCCGTATAAATTCCTAACTGTGCATCGAACGGATACTGTAATACGTAATTGGCATCACAAAGGCTTGAATCCTCAGCGAGATCCACCCAGCACTTTCCGAGAAAAGTGAAAGGGGCAGACAGGCTTACAAATGTATGTGTGTGTGTGTGTGTGTGTGTGTGTGTGTGTGTGTGTGTGTGTGTGTGTGTGTGTGTGTGTGTGTGTGTGTGTGTGTGTGTGTGTTAGCTCAGCCGTATGTTCACTAGGAGAGTGTGATAAATACTGTCGTATCAAATAACATGAGCGATAAAAATTCTCTTTGTATTTTTCGAATCTTTAATCGTAAACCAATCTTTGCATTAAAGATTCTTCCAAAGATGCTAAGATACTTTCCTCTGCGGAACGTTGATAAATGACTTTCTTTTTTTAGTTTCATGTAACGTGATATCTTTAAAGAAGATTACGGTTGCCCCCATAGGTATATGGAAATACATAGGTAATCCAACCATTTTTGACACATTGTTCTCGTATACTTTCAATTTTTTTTTCAACTTGTGCTGATGGGCTAAATTGAAGCAAAGAAATGCGATGCCAAACGCGCTACAGTTTAACTTACAGAAAAGAATGAGAATGCAATTCTGAATCAGTAAGCGAGTTATTCAAATAATTTGCAAAACGATACTAGAAGCAGACGGGTAAATCAACAGAGACGTTTTTTAAGTTGATTTCAGTTCGAATTGTTTTTTAGCAATCATTGTAGAAATCGATGGAAGAAAAGAAAAGACGAGTGAAACAACGAGACTTGTTTTACTGCTTTGGGATTGTTTCTCCTTTCTTTGCAAATGTTAATTCCAAAACACAAGTGTTTTCAACTGTATTCAATCGTAAAAATATTTTAATGAGTTTCTTTTCAATAAATATAGTTCTTTTGTGTAGATCCATTCATGCGTTAAAACTGATGGAAACAGTATAAATCAGCAACTTTCGCTTACAATGACAGATAATTACAAAAAGAAAAAAATATATATTCAGTGTTATAAAACGTATTCAATCTCTTGCCAATAAACCCATAAATAATGTCTAACTCTAAAAGCTATTTTATATTTACATTGAAACATTAACATCTCTATTCGAGGGAGAGAGGAAGAGGAAGCAAAATTAGAAGTTGGGGATCTTTTCTATATATAAAACGTTTATACAATAGTTCTTGATTGTACAGCAGCAGTGGGGATATAGCGATGGCCAAGTGTTTAACGACATGGTCTGAAAACCTGGGTGTGCTTAGTTCGAATCTATTTCGTTCCACGGAAGCATCTTCACTTAAGGATGGTGGCAACCTACATGTGGCTTCTCCCGTAAGAACTCGATTACTTTTTTTGTTTTTAGAAAGAAACGAATAGGGAAACAAATGCCAACTACAATCATCTGGTTCATACGAAATGAACGAATAAAGAAAGCATGCTCAACAACAGCAACAGCAGCAGCGCATCCAATAACGCGTTGGTTAGCTGATTACTTCGACATTGTTTTCGGATCCGAAGCGTCATTACCATCAGCCCAGAGCACCTCAGCATAATTCTAGACTTCGTTGAATCGCCGTCATTTTGTGGGATTGTTGTATCAACACTGATGCAGTTAGATTTTGTATTTTTGTTACGTAATTTGCTCTTGTCCGATCGGGAAAACTAAGTCGAGTAAGGAATACGAAATAACGAAACCTCTGCATCCGATCAAGTTCTTTTTTATTATTATTATTACATTTTCACCCCAAACAAGGCACATTGCCACTTTGTTGTAGGGGCTACTATCAGGGACATAAGCATCCGGGGTACTGTGTAGGAAGTTGGGCAGCAAGATGTCGGTTCACGTTGCACTTGAACTTCTGCATGTCAGTACAGTCGGGGAAGCAGGGACCCGGAAGGGAATTCCAAAGTCTAGCTGTTCTGGGGAAGAAACTACTTGAGTAGAAGGCTCTCTTACATCTAGGAATCTCTACTGTGAAGGGATGGGATTTAGCTGCTTGTCAGGTTTGTCGAGGGTATTTACATCGAGGGGGCACAAGTGCTTGCAGTTCGTCAGAGCATTCACCGTTAAAGTACTTGTAGAACAGGCAGAGGGATGCAACATTTCATCGATCGGACAGAGACTGACGTTTAGCTGACAGTTCAGGACCTATCAGATTGGCGACTCTCTTTTGAACCTTGTCTAGGAGCGAGAGACTAGTGGCAGATGCACGAGCCCAAATATGACAACAATATTCAATACATGGGCGAATGGTGGCCTTATAGAGGTATAGGATACTTTCATGTGTTAATAGCTTTCTAGCACGATAGAGAGAACCCACCTTCTCCACAGTGGTCTTGGCAATGTTCTCAATGTAATTGTTCCAACTCATGTTTCCTGTGAACGTTAGGCCGAGGAGTTTAAAAGATGTACTTTCAGATAAAGAGTCTTTGGCCATTGCTATAGGCGGTAAGGAAGGTTTCTTGTAATTATTGAAGGAAATAAGTTTAGTCTTGGCAGCATTGAAGGTGACCATCCATTTTTGCCCCCATTCCACTACGGATTGGAAGTCATCCTCTAGTGTTTCTACCATTTCTTTAGATATGTGTTCATTTGTTTTCCTGTTGTGTCTGTTATAGAGCATAGTGTCGTCAGCATACATACCCATCTCACAGACAATTTTGTCAGGGAGGTCATTTATGAATATTAGGAATAACGGAGGTCCAAGGATAGACCTCTGAGGCACTCCCGCATTTATATCATATTGTTTAGATGTACAACCGTCAAGGACAACCTGGATTTTTCTCTTATCTAATTATGTTATATATTCTTCCAGTGATGCCGTATGATCTGATTTTCTTGAGAAGACCCTCATGCCATTCCCTGTCAAAAGCCTTAGATATATCTAGAGCTACCGCTCTACACTCCCTCGCTTTGTCCAGTGATTGGTATATACGTTCTGAGATTACAGTTAGGATGTCTGCTGTGGAAATCCATATTGTTGGTCAGTCAGAAGTTTAGCATCTGTAAGGTGATGGACTAGAGCTTGGTTAATTATGGTCTAAAGATAGAAAATATTGGTAATCCACCAATTCTTGACACATTCTTCTCATATATCTTTACATTTTTTCAACTTGCGCTGATGGGCTCGATAGAAAGTTTCCTTATGAAACATGTGACCTTTTTGGTCACCCACTGAATTTTGGTTATTTTTTATTTATTTATTTATTTTTTTTTGAATCAGGAAAAGTTTTTTTTTACAAAGCCAATTGAATATTAAAATAATAAATAAATAGCTCCCCCCCCCTCTCTCTCTCTCTCTCTCTCTCTCTCTCTCTCTCTCTCTCTCTCTCTCTCTCTCTCTCTCTCTCCCTCTTTAACTACGGGGTAACTCCCAAAAAATTCATTTATGAATGAAAAATGTTTTTTTAATTTAATTGATCATAAAAGTATTTGCCATGCATAATTGCTAAGAATAAAATATGAATTTTAATCGGGTTCAATAGAAAATAGTTTCACAGTTTGGGTGTAGACGCTTTTGTATCTGAAATGATGTATTTGTGTTCATGTTCCTATGCAGCATGTTCCTCTGTGCCATTCTCGTAATGTCCAACGTATTCATAGGCAACCAATCAACTAGATTGGATATGTAATCCAAGTAACACACGGAAAGGAACAATGTTTTGCAACCTTTCCGCTCTCCCTTGGCCATATTGTATTTGTTACTCGATCTCTCCATTGAACCCAAAACCCAAACTTCGCCTCCAGTTTAACCTCTGTGATGCTTTCTTCTTCTTCTTCTTCTTCTTCTTCTTCTTCTTCCTTTGATCTTCTTAAAAAGAAAATTTCTGATTAATTTTCTTTTACTGTAAATAATTCATCACAACGTTTTTCAAATTTGGGTTTATTTTAAGTAGGACAGCTCCCGGAGTGAATGTGGTATTGTGGTAACTGATATATTTCTAGTTAAGAGTAGGATAGACAATTTTTAGTATTTGAGACCAAGGATGACCAACGACACCTATTATCCCCATACTTTTGAATGGCCTTGTGCCTTATTTGTTCATAATGTATTTCTATATTTTGTGCAAATAAATATTTCAATTTCCACTTTTGTAATGTAATTCTTTTCATCAAAACTTCTAATCATTAGAAGCTTGTTTATTATGTTTTTTCTTTCACATTTTTTTTTTCATTTTTCAATCATTAGTGACTTGTTCATTGTGTTTTTTGGGGGGTTTTTTCACAAAACTCTCGGATGAATTGCATCCAATCTACTATTGTGTTTGATGAAATGTTTTATTTTTATTTATTTTTTGGAGTAGCGCTTTTGTTCATATCCATGCTACAAGAAAGCAATACAACTATTATCTTTTATGCAGACGAGTTTCTTCAAAAGAAAATCCGTTGTGTACGTTACTAATTGACCTTTGGTCAGGTCATTGTCATTAGCACTCATCTGTAAGTTTGTTTTACACTCGTGCTCTAGAATTATCTCACAAATCTAGTGAAACTGCAAAGTGGGTTCGTCATCCATTAACTTTGGTAAAAGTGAACTAAACGTTCAGTTGAAATCTTTAATTTCAACTGGAATGGGGACACGGTCCAATATATCCTTTGGTAAACCTAGGATTTCGTTAAATTCAACATAACATTTGGATTCAAGAATTTCAAAACATGATTAATGAAATCGACAAAATATTAAATTTCAATAACCAATGAAACATTGTGTATCTTATTTTTTAAATTTCAACATTTTTACGTTGTCGATAAAAAGATTGTTGTTATTTCAATTTAATTCAAATAAATAAAATTTTCTAATTAATTAAAAGGTTAAAACAAACAAAAAAAAGCAATCGACAGCATAAATATCTCAAAGTAAAAATAAGTCGTTTATGTTTTTAGTGCCCAAAGTTGTTCTGGTTTTTCAAAACACAATTCGTATGTGATTTTTTTTCTGATATCCACCCCCTGACAAAGCGTGAAGCCATTTGATGTAAGGATCGGACAACAGCAAAAAATGATTATCGCAAAAGATTGAAAATGCCTATTGGCCTTAGACTTGAAAAAAAAAACAATACTATACCTAGGTGAAAAAGAAACAGTAGGGAAAAAGCTCAATAAGTCTGCAATTCTTAGAAAGAAGCTACTTGAATAGAAGGTATTACAATGAAGTTATACGAAAAAATGAATCGATGGTGACCACTAGACTAATGAGTCAAACAAGCTGGAACAAAAGGAAGCAGAGAATAAATTGGATAATTCTGAAGAACACATGATGTAATAATATTTATAGAAAAAACTGAGACTAGCAACATCACATTTGTGAGAGAGGGGTTGTAAAGATGAATGAGAGGATGGGAGCCAATCAAATTACCGCTTCTGCACATTATCAA
Organism: Euprymna scolopes; assembly: GCF_053919585.1. Lineage (NCBI taxonomy): Eukaryota > Metazoa > Mollusca > Cephalopoda > Sepiida > Sepiolidae > Euprymna > Euprymna scolopes. The sequence goes on along the minus strand of NC_136489.1, from coordinate 24,859,651 downwards.
AATAAATGAAACATAGATTTACCAGCCCAAATATAATAACAGTACTCCATACATTGTCTTGGGTGTGATAAATTGTTTAGAGCCGTAGAGAGAGATGACTGTATGAAAAGCAGAAAGAACAATTGATCTAATATATGAAGTCCAAGAAAGAGTTTGTGAGAAAGAAAGACCATGCAATTTATGAGTCGATTTCTCTTCAAGGGCAGAACCATTCATGATAATTTCGGCGGGAAAATGGATAGGACTATGATTAAAAGACACGAGCTGAGTCAAGAGAATGAAATAAAATAAACCGTTTCGTGCTCCAATCAACAATTGGATCACGGTCAACTTTCAAATTAGCTGAATATTTCAACTGATCAAAAGGAGAGTGGCGAGAATCATCGCCAGAATAGAGAGTGCTTTCGTAAACATGCCTTAATTTTATGAATAATATTATTAGGTTTGTAAATGTAGTTATCACTTTTGCGTTTTGAACATATTCTGCAAATACGCCATCTAATTGTAAAACTTAATAATGGAAATTATCTAATTTACAATTATAACTTTTCTAAAAAGATTTTTATCACATTTTCACCCCAAACAAGGCACAGTGACATTTTGATGTAGGGGCTACTATCTGGGACATAAGCTGCAGGGATACCATGCAGGTAGTTGAGCAGCAACTTCTGCATGTCAGTACAGTCAAGGAAGCAGGAACCCGGAAGCGAATTCCAAAGTCTTGCAGTTCTGGGGAAGAAACTATTAGATGAGAAGACTTTCTGGCATCTGGGGATCTCTACAGTGTAGGGGTGGGACTTGTAGTTCGTTGGAACACATACCATTAAAATACTTGTAAAACAGGCAGTGGGATGCAACATTTCGTCGATGGTACAGAGGTTGAAGCCTAGCTGACAATTCGAAACCTATTAGGTTGGCAACTCTCTTTTGAACCCTGTCCAGGAGTGAGAGACTAGCAGCAGATACACCTGCCCAAATCTGACAACAATACTCATTACATGGGCGAATGATGGCTTTGTAGAGGTACAGGATACTCTCAGGCATAAGTAACTTTCTAGCGCGGTAGTGAGAGCCTATCTTCTTTGTTGCAGCCTTAGCAATGCTCTAATTGTATCTGTTCCAACACATGTTCCCTGCGAATGTTAAGCTGAAGAGTTTAAACGAAGTACTTTCAGGAAATGTATCAGTAACCATGACTGTTAGTGGTTGAGAAGGTTTCTTGTAATTATTAAAGGAAAGACGCCTAGTTTGATTTTAAACCTTTCAAAAGGAAGTGGAGAAAGGTCTAAAATCGTACATTTAAAAACATTTATTTTTTAATGGAAAAATGTTTGTAATCAATTCTCACAAAATAAAATAAGCATAAAGAAAAGTTATCTACCTTTGCAAACGCAACATAAACTAAAGAAGCACGATCTAATGCACGCTAATAGACATTAAATTCATATCACAAATATCACAACAAAAAATGCATGAAAGTAGATAATAAAACTGAACACGTATAAATCAGGATTAAACTCAGTCTTATTTCATCTTAAGACATACATATGTGCGTATTATTTGCATAATTCGCACTAATGTTCACATCTTGGAGATAATTCCATAATGTTTCAGTCGATATAACCTTCTACTTTCTTCAGGTTCAATGTGTTGAACTCGTGAATATTTCTGTTGAACCCGTGGATATTTCTGTTGAACTTGGGAATAACGTACATAATTTAGAACGAAATCCTTTATTTAATCCACACCGCTGGTCACGAACGTACAGAAGTCTCAAGTAATTGGTAATTGTATTCTTAGTATCGCCCGTACTGAAAATTGACCCTCAAGTATTGAAGTCTCAGGTAATTAGTTACTGTATTCCTGGTGTTGCTCGCACTGAGGATTGAAAATTTATCCTCCAAAAGACTGTCACTTAGAACTTATAAGCCAGGATATCCAAGACCATAAAAACTTAATACAAGCTAAATTATGTGTACAAAATCTTTATATTAAAATTTCTATTTTTCCCTTTCCTTTTTGTTTCTAAGAAAATCAAGCCAAGTTTATTCTCAAAGAATAAAAAAAATTCTAAAGTTTAGATATTATACATCCAGGGCATCGCCAATCAAGGAAACAAACTTTATGTGTCTTTGGTTTGTGGTTTTGGAATTTATCTGGACATACAAGCTTTCAAAAAACAGACAATTGGCCTTCATAGAACACATTATCATTTAACGTTTAAATCCCTAACGATACATACGTTACTTAAAAAGTATATTTTACAGACTGTGCAAGGTCTCCTACCTATAAAAATTCCTTAGAAATGAGAAGATTAGAGACGAATATTCAAAGAAAATGTTAAAATATGCGCTGATGATAAATAAATTAAAATAAATGTACACCTTCCATAAAAATGAAAAAACGTTTAGTATTTCTATTTATATAAAATAATGTTTCAATCGGTAAAATTACAAAAAGAAAAAGAAATAAGGAAAAAAAATTAACGTTTTGAACAAGAATGTTTTAAACTAAAAACAAAAGAAAGAAAACACTATATGAATTGACATGCAAAGTAAAAGAGCATATATCGTTATGGAAATTGAGTGAAGTGGGTGTCATTTGCTTTCTTTCTTTTTAAATATTTTGAAGGGTTTTATCCGGCAGGTTTTACTCGCCAGCGGGATGAATATATATATATATATATATATATATTCAATAAGTTCCCAGCCTTTGTTGTACAGCCATTTAAAATTGTCGTAGACTCTTGAAAATTCAGTATATTATTGCTATACATCTTATGAGTTGATGGACCATTTTTTTATGATTACAGTTTCAAATGGATAGCTGCTGCAGGAATTTGAATAAAAGGGCGAATCAAATGAGGTAAAGGTTGTTTAAACAGCTGCATTCAATTTAGCTTAAATTTGCGGTTTTTGAAAAAAAATGACAAATGTAGACTTTCTTTTTGGCGCCATTGTATATATATATATATATATATATATATATATATATATATATATATATTAGCAGGCCGCTCGGCATTGCCCGGTCATAAAATACGCTTAAATATATTTTGATTAACGCAGATTTCGTATTTATTATTATATTATATTGGACCCAATATATAATAATGGTTTAAAAAGTAAGGAAAAAAAATTACTCGTGTGCCACCATCGAGAATCGAAACCAAAAAGTTTAGCTTATGATTTACTTTTTTCCTTTGACATTAATGCCTGAGCTATGAAGACATGTTTGCTGCAAGGCTAAAAATTAAAACATGAACCAATAGCTATTACGTTACGCATGGATATTCGTAATTTTCACATTTTCACATTTTTGCACCGATTTTCTAGGGCTAAAACGTAAAGATAAAGTTTCGCATGGATTCGAATACCCTATTTATAAGTTTCGTGCCTGTAGACCAAAAACTGACAGAGGAGTTAGGTAGGCAACATTTCTTAAACAAATATATATATGCATGCATAAATATATATAGAAAGAGGTTTGTATTTACTATACACTTTTTATGAAAATATTAAACAAGTAAAAATCACGTAGAATATCTGCATGGATATAATTAAACGTAATAGTTAACTAATTATCATCCCCTATAAAAACCGAAAAACTAATAGGGAATGAATTAAAATGACATTTATCTGCAAAAGATCTAGCTAATTTGCATATTCTATTAAGAATATGCAAATTAGCTAGATCTTTTGCAGATAAATGCAATTCCACAACCTATATATAACAAAGTTGTATTTTCTTTTTAAATAAATAGAAAAAGGGTTTTTAATATGAATATCAATGCACAAAAAAAATTATAAGAGTTTGGAAATCTATATATATAAAAGCGAAAATGTATGCATGTATGTATGTATGTATGTATGTATGTTTGTGTGTCTGCTAAAAACTTTCGACAGACAGAACAAAAATTCATGGTCTCATATGAATGCTGAGGTCAACTATAGGATACAGCGTGCCACTAAGGCTTTTGGTTGCTTAGAGAAGCGAGTATGGTCTGACAGGGGTATAACTATTCATACAAAGATCAGTGTCTATCAATCTTGTATTTTACCATCCCTGCTTTACGCTTCTGAGGCCTGGACAACTTATGGTAGACACATAAAAGTCATGGAGAGAGTGCACCAGAAATTCCTGAGACACATTCTGGGCATCAGGTGGAGCACTTTTATATCTGATGTGGATGTTCTCATGCGGGCTGATGTACCTTGTACCGAGAAGTTGATTATACGCAACCAGATGAGGTGGGTTGGACATCTGACAAGGATGGACGACGATAGATTGCCAAAGCGCCTGTTCTATGGTGAAATTACACAAGGAAATCGTCCACAACATAAATCGAGGAAACGCTTTAAGGATAACATCAAAGATAATCTTAAAGCTCTTGGTATTGACGTGTTCAATTGGGAAAGTGCTTCCAATGATCGTAAAAAGTGGCGCTCCTTAGTCTATCATGGCTGTGATAGTTTTGAGAAGAAAAAATACGAGCATGCAAAAATGAAGCGTAATATCCGGAAGAAAAATCTGCCAGATATATCAGGTCTGTCGGAGGATTTCAAGCAGAACCACACCTGTGATTTATGCAGTAAAATGACTTTATCCGGAGCTGGCCTGGCTAGCCACAAGCGTTCACATGAAGATCAATCTTTCTTTGATGGGGTAAACTTTGCAGGGCACAGATGTTCTGTTTGCTCTTTGGTCTGTAAATCGAGTGGAGGCCTAAAGCGTCATATGAGCGTCCACAGTAGAGCAGCACCGGTTGGCATCCCTCAATCTCAGTTTAAGTGTGACCTTTGCAACAGACTGTGTAAAAGATGGGCTGGTCTGAAGAGCCACTTTCGTTCGCACAGAAAATAGGAATTGATGCATTCTTGATCACATCTCCACATGTATATATGTGTGTGTATAAGTGTATATATGTGTACATAATTATAATATAAATATATATATATATATATATATGTTTTTAAAAATACATGAAAATAATTGAGTAATCAATAATAAAGCAAGGGAAAGATGGTCTTCTTCTGTCAAGAAGTGACAATCATCATGTATGTTTGTGTGTCTGCTAAAAACTTTCGACAGACAGAAAAAATATTCATGGTCTCATATGAAAGCCCCATCCTTCGCCCGACAAATATCGAAAAATTTGCCCAAAACGTTAATTTTTCACCCTGAAATCAGCACTTTCCTAAAGGGGGGGGGGTGAGCAGAACCGTCCTCTCATGACAAGATCGGTTCTACGCATGCATCAGACAACGTCATAACCTGACTTAGTTTAAATATTTGAAGAACTGACACAATTTTATTTACGTCGTATCAGCTCAGTTGGTTAGAGCGTTGCGTCATTATCTAAACGTTTTGGGTTCGAATCGTGGTGTGAGATGTCTTTTTTTTTCGATTTTTTAAATTTTAATATTGAAGCAGACAATTGGCCTTTAAAGAACACATTAAGCCATTTTTCACGTAACGTTCGTTTTTCTGTTTTTTTGTTTTTTTTACTTCGCTTATTCTTAGGTTTTCATTACACCCCCCCATTCCCGACCGACCACACACACCCAAAAACACCCGGCAAACGCCGGATACCCACGGATTTTTTTTAAATTGAAGCCATTTTCACATGGTTTTTTTTCAGATTTGTTAAAGAACTTTTAACGTTCGTTTTTCTGTTTTCTTTTTTGTTTTTGTTTTTTCCGATTTTTACATTTAACATCGTTCGTTTGCCTTACGTTAGTTTTTTTGTGTTTTTTTTTCGATTTTTTTAGTTTTAACTTTTAAAAAATATTTACTTCGCTTATTCTTATGTTTTGATTACCCCCCTCCTCGCCCGGGTACCCCCCCCCCGCTTTATTTTTTAGATAAGTTTTAACGTTCGTTTTTCTGTTTTCTTTTTTGTTTTGTTTTTACTTCGCTTATTCTTATGTTTTGATTAACACCCCCACCACCGCCCGAGCACACACACCTCCAAACACTCGGGCAACGCCGGATAGATACCCCCACCCCGCTAGTATATATATATTAGTCATTATTATGAAGTAGAACATGTGCATCTTTTACAATTTGATTTGTCGTAATTGATACATTATATCTGGATAAGAAAAATTAACTTTCAACATCAAACCTATTCACAGCAAGAACATCCCTGACTTAAACCACAGTAGAGATCTTTCCTTCTTTACTTTTCTCTTTCTCTTTCTCTCTCTCTCTCTCTCTCTCTCTCTCTCTATCTATCTATCTATCTTTCTGCACAAAAAACAACAACCAGTTTCTTTTTCCTATAGGGTCTTATATAGATAACAAAATTGCATGATTTGATTCCCAATCGACTACAACATGGTCGTTTTCAAGTCTAATATATACAAATTCCTGTTAAGTGAGTAGGTGCTTAATTGAACTCTTATATGCGATACATGAAAAGTTCCCCACACACAGACACAAAACGGTACTCTTAAGCTAAACTCGATTATCGCCCTTTAACTCTCGTGACACCGTGCATTGACACCAGAGGGCAAGGAAGTTATGTCACTTCAATTTTTATAGATTTCTTTCTCATTCTCGGTGGATTCTGGAAAAATCAAGATGTGACAATAACGCACTCCAGTTGGCATGGCCAGCCAACCAGCTCTCCTGACCACCGCCAGCCTCTCATCAAATACTAAACACAAGTAACGCTACTCTTTTCTTAATGAACTCTTACTATCTTTATTTTTATTCTCTCTCTTGCATTTTGATGTAAATAAATCTACATCTATTTGTTATCGTATTTTTGTATACTTCGTCTCTTATTACGCGACCTTTGCATCTTTCATCCACCATTAACACATGGAGGATGGGATCGTCAATTACATAAGCAGACCAACCTATCTCCTACACATTCGAGAAATTTGGCTTTAAAAACGTTAATCTAGTGACCTTAGACAATGATATGAGAGTGGTCTCTTTTTGATGTAGCCTTGTTTTCGAATATCATTATAATAACATATGATCATTGCTGTAATTATAATAACATATGATCATTGTTCTAATTATAATAACATATGATCATTGTTGCAATTATAATAACATATGATCATTGTTGTAATTATGATAACATATGATCATTGTTGTAATTAGTGTGAGAAAGAAACTCGTATTATTTTTCGCGTGCATTTGTTCTTCATTAAAGAGAAAGTCAACAAAATGTTACATATAAAAGGCATATTCGAAAGAAACAGGGCAAAAATAATAAGAATATTGTCTACCAAGATGTACTGGACTGAGAAAGTACATTAAAGACTGTCTCTTACAATGTGATTTTGTAATTTGTTTTGAACTATGTAGCACAATATTACTTTCTGAGTATTTATCAGTATTTCTCGTTTCTGTCAGTTCTATCTTTTAAATACAATGGACGCAATTTTCATAGAAAGGTTAATAAACCCATATTTATCACGTGTTATTGGTTTTTCTGTCAAAAAAAATAAATTTTTGCACTATCCTGAACAATAACAGTTTTATAAAACCATATTTGTGGATTAAATATATTTCTCATTCCGTGGAATTTCCACGGGTTCTGCTAGTTTAGACTAATGGGTGGTGGGAAAATTCCAGTTATGTCAAGTTCTCAGAAAAATATCAAGAAAGGCTTCTTCAAGTCTAATGTAAAAAAATATTTCTTGAATCGTCATTATGGATAATCAATTCTTCTTTCAAAATTTCTTCCCATACAATCTGTTGTTCCCAACCCATATCGTCCAACTGACAATCTCTTTAACACTTATCCTCAAATGGCTATCAGGCCTTGATAAGTGGTGGCCCAATAGTAAAAATAAAACCAAATGTGTAATTTCACATATCAGAAAATCTAATAATTGGGGGCAGGTTTGGTTTGGTTGTTTTCTTTTACGACATATCAACACTTTTTAGGTTATTTAATGCCAAATTCAGTAATTTTTTGGAAAAAACGTTTAATGTTTCAAGTGTTTTATATATTAAAAAATGTATTCATAGAAAGAAGTATGGCATAGTTTGCTTGTAAAAAAATAGAATTACTTCCTCTGAACATGAGTGAATTAATTCAGCTTTGAGCGTTTGGATTTAAAATAAAAATAAAAACAAAAACACATCATTTTACAAAAACATTTAAAAAAAACAACGGCCAGTTATAACCATATTAAACGGAATTTTTAATTTTGAATTACGTCCCCTTGATCAGTAAATCTATAGACAAGTAAAAAAAAAAAATAGAATTATTTCCCCTGAGCATGTAACGTAATTGATTAATCTTTGAGCGTTTGGATTTAAAATCTAAACAAAACAGCTATTTTACAATTTACAGCCTAGAGAGGGGATTTATTTCTCCACTGATGATGGGTTATTAATCGAAAGAACATTTGGAATAAGTACCATCCACAGTTGAAAAAAAACATTCAGGTAGATGAATAAATAAATATAAATAAAAAATGATACAAAAAAAATTATTATTTATCATTCATTTATTTATTCGTTTATTTATCTGCTCATAACGACTATATATTCCTGCATTGTAAGCCTTAACAAATACCAGTTATTCATAGTGTTTAGTTTGGCTCTTTTGTAAAGAGAGAAGCTAATAGGGAAGGAGAAAAGGTGGGCAGCTGTTTCGTTTTTTTTTGGGGGGGGTTATCTTGCAGAACATAATCTAATTTTGCGAAAGGAAATAGAAAAACAAAAAAAAACATCAACGGTAAGTGCATTTCGTCTCAGGAAGCCTACATCTTCAGACAGCTTGATCTGTTAGCACCAGTCCGTCCGCGGACAGGGGCCGCATACCTATTAGCAATTCGTCTTGGTTATCCGATCTCATCGGTGCATCTCCTCTTTACGTTGGCTTTTGTTTTTTGTTTTTTGTTTTTGGTTTTTTTTTTGCTTTAAACGCTTTAAGTTGGACATTTTGCTACGTTCTTTATCATTGAACAAATTACTTCAAACGATATAACTTTAGTGTAATCAATTCAATCGGAATTTTAAGCAGTAATTAGTTCTGAATAAAGTTTTCTCTGAGTGAATTAACATAATTAAAGGATGATTAAGAGTGGACATCTTAATCAAAAAGTAATTGAAAAGATTGGAAGGAAAAATTTTCCAAACACTTTAGACTGACTAACATTTAAATGTGGGTTATTTCAACAACAAAAACACGATATATATATATATATATATATATATATATATATATATATATATATGTGTGTGTGTGTGTGTGTGTGTGTGTGTGTGTGTGTGTTGAATGTGAAAACTAGTGGCTACACATATGCAAATATGTTTCAGTGACTACCCTGCTAGGGAAAATCACATGATCAGGCCAAGAATATTCCCAAAAGTATCAGTCAAAAACATTACCTTTTTATATTAAAACCAATCTATAGGATTATATCATTGCCAAGAGTAAAAGGGGTAACCAGATAGAATTAGTGATCACATTATACAAATTGATGTGGGATCTTTCAATATAATTTTATAGTTATACTATTTTAGTTAGCATTAAACATCCGGCTCTACTTTTAGTGGTTATTTAAGGAATACGGATTTTAGAAGAATAAGTCTTATACCAGTGCAAAAACTGTTATTAATGTTTTTTACATCCAAACTGATTATTAACGTTTTTAACAACTAAGTTGAGATAAAATTATACATACACATTAAGCCCAATAAACAGCCTAGAGAAAATGGGCCGTGATTGATGAAAGTATGATAGGTTATGAAAAGGAGGGGGTTGTAAAGAGATAGGTTTTGATACTCAAAAATCTTACACTAAGCAAAATATGATGAAAGTAAAGATAATTTTCGCGAAAATATATTTTTATATCAACTTTTTTTCCATTCGTAGCCAAGAGTGACCAACAAAATGATGTTTCCTTACAAAGAGAAAATGTTATATATATATATATATATATATATATATATATATATATATATATATACAAGAAATAAATGTTACCATAGTCAATAAAAGTTACTTTTATGGTAGAAAAGTTCATTGGTTTGTATTTTTAAGTAGTTTGTAAAGAAACATTTTTTTTAATTCACGAACCGGTTAAAAAAAATCAAAATGGCAGCGACTTTGAAATGGAGAGCCCCGTTTTCAATTTGAAGGAGGGGCACCTGAGCATTCTGTGTTAAGAATTTAAGAGAGTTCCGTCAACGTAAGGAATATTTATAAACATATTTTAATGTTTTCCGTTATTATGTGCTTGAGGAATATTTGATTATGGCATGTGTAGTTTATATAAAAATTCATTTAATAGTTATCGCCTCAAATTTCGTTTTAATTTCGGTTCGCTGAAATTATTTCAAGGAAAGAGCATTAAAAATTATTTCAAAACAAAAATAAATGAAGTGAACTTTTATTGACTATGGTAACATTTATTTCTTGTATATTTATTTTTTCGGGTAGTCGTTTGTTGGCTTTTCTGCTAAACACTCTTACTAAATAATATCGACGAAAAATCGAAAAACAAAGAAACAAATCAGTTTTGAAAAATAATGAAGCTTTACTTACTTTAGCAAAATAATCCGAAACAGCAAAATGGGATATTAAAAAAGGTAACACGTAATTACTTTAGTTTTTTAAAGCAAAGAATCGATATAAATATGAATAAGAAGAAAATGGCGCCCTTTTCAAGCAGAAAAGCTTCGTTTCAGTTTTACAGTATTGAACGGTGTAGTATTGGGCCGTCGAATTCAGGGTTGTACTATTGTAATGTAAAGAACAGGCAGAAAGGGTTGTAATCAATTGAATTTCTTCTAGTGCACTGGCAAAAAAAAGCTTAAACAGATATATAAATAAAAATAAAAAGGTTATGTAAATGTTTTGAAAAAGACACGTAATCACGTGAGCAGGATGTTTTCCTTCTTTTGACACGATAACAATTAACGTTCTTATCTTTTTTTTATTTATCTATTCATCTATTTTCGAAAGAGTGCCACGTATCAGTGGAGAAGGAAAAAAACAGAGTTATGCAAAATTTGTGTCGAGAATTGTCTAAAGTTCCGACTTTTGGGGGGATGGCTTTCACTTTAATAAGAACGTGAAGTTATGAGGTGAATTTATTTGACACAATATGAGTCAACTCAAAAAAATAAATAAAAGCTAACGTGAATTAAGATTAAAGTTAAGGTGTTATTGTGGACCCTCACCCCTTTTAAAAACCTTGTTAAACTTTGTGACATATTTACATTATAAGGAGGTCAGGGGCGAACGAACACGCAATAATTTTATTATACCATATTTCTTCAAACTGAAACGTAATTATCAAAGTATACTTACGTAAATAGATATGAAAAGTCTTTGTTAAAGTTTGTGCCATATTTCTACGGAGTACAGGCGCGAACGCAAACCCCACAATTTAATTATACTATCCCTATTTAAGTTGAAACATACTTATCAAAGTATTCTAATTTACATCTATATCAAAAACACGTGTAAATGTTCTTCTTTTTTCATTTTTTATTTCCATACTTTGGGGGCCAGGCGCGAACGCAGACCCCACAATTTTTATGAACCACCGTTCTGTCAGATGAAACATACCCATCCTGATCTTCGATACATCTTCTATCATTACATGTAATCAGTTTTTGAAAATAGTCAACCACATAGGAGCCTATTCGTGACCAGACACACACACACACGTTCAGCTTTATATTATAGATATACATATACACATACACACAAGTCTAGCCAAACACGACACCTTTTCTCTTTTCTGAGCTATTATTGTAAAGTTACCATCAGCAGGCAAGCTGCATGGAACAAAACCCAGTAATTTAATCTACTTTTCTATTCTGGACTGGCTCAAAAGAGGATTCCTCCATTACGACCAAGAGAGGTTGATATTGGCTGCACAAGACCAGGGCCTCATGACAAACGCCTTCAAAAAGATGTGTGGTCTAAGCAACAATAATAAATGCAGGTTCTGTAGCACTGAGGTTGAGAGTGTAGGCCACCTGATTTCTGGTTGCAAAGTCCTACTTGGAGATTGTTATTATACAGATCGCCATAACGGAGTTTGCAAATACCTTCACTGGAAGATATGTAAGAAACTCAACATTCAGTGTAGTAAAAAATCCTGGGAACATATACCCGAACGAACAGTTGAGAATGACAACTACACTATTCACTATGACTACATAATCCCTACTGCTACATATCTAGAAAACGCAGCTGTTAAACCAGATATAGTGATTTGGGACAGAGCAAACAAAAAAGCGACCGTAATAGAGGTCAGTGTACCCAATGATACAGGGCTTAACAGAGTTGAGAGGGAAAAGATAACAAAGTATCAAGGACTTATGTATGATATGAAACGAAATTGGAAATTAAAAGACGTTTCAATTATACCAGTCATCATAGGAGCAACTGGGCGTATGAAAAAGAACTTTAAAAAGTACATAGCAAGCATACCCGGTGAACCAAGTGCAAGTGAAATACAAACGATTGCACTGAAAGGGACGGCTAGAATCCTGAAAAGATCTCTTGGTTGGACTCACTAAAATAGGGGTAAATTTCAGACATCTGGTTGGATGTCCCATCCCCTAGAAGAAAAAGTTTAAGAAAATTATATACATTATATACAAGTACTATTCAATATTTACATTCATCGGTTGAGATTATTAATCCCTTACTTTATTCATTAGACTACTCGTGTTTAAAATAGATAATACACGTTTAAAGCATAACATTACATTACATTTAAAACAGGTGATTAAACGTTTAAAACAAATAAAATTACTATGAGATGATTCATTAACGATTGAAATAAGTAATAAATAAAACATCTATGAGATGGTTAATTTACCATTAAAAAACGATTAAAAATTAAAAATGACTTTCAGTTAACTATACTCATATTACTCATTTTACTCGGTTTAGAATATGTATGCGCTTTTTTTAAAGATACTTATGAAGGCATTCAACGCTTAACTTACTTTTAGTGATTAATTAGGAATTACATAGTTTAGAAAGTTACGTTTTGTATGAGTACAATGCATTATTTTATTTATATTAGCCGACTACGAAGATATAAATCGTTTAACTCATTAGGCTAATTATATTTAAAATAAGTGATTAACGTTTAAAATCAATAAAATAAAATGAAATGATTCATTAATGATTGAAATAAGTTGAAAATTTCGATGAGATATTAAAAATTATCTCTCTATATATATCAACATAAAAAGGAGAAAATTAGGTACGTCGAAGTAAAAATACTATGCATAATTTACATTTAAATCAATCTGGCTTAGAGTATATATCCTTGCAGTAAACATGTTTTCATAGCCCAGTCATTGACGACAGAGGCAAAATAAATCGTGAGCTGAACGTTTTGGGTTCGATTCTCGGTGGTGGCGCATGAGTCTTTTTTTATACTTTTTAAATCATTACAATATGTTGCATCCAATCTATCTATCTATCTATCTATCTATCTATCTCTCTCTATATATATGTGTGTGTGCGTCTGTGTGTGTGTGTTACATGATAAGGGCTGTCCTCTTTTCATGTAAGTATAAAAATAGAGAGACTTAGTTAAAATGAAAATGAAATAGAATAGACGAAATTCGAACCTCGTAATTTAGGTTTAGAAATAGATTACGAGAGAGAATTAGCAAATGGAATGTGAAAACAAATCATTGTTTAGCTTAGAGATAAAATAGTTTCAAGAAAAGAATGTGCATTGTCAATTCTGTAATGAAAATTCAATTGAAGAATGCAACTATAAGATAATTTAATAAACATGTTTTTAACATATTGGAAATATAGGTTACTGGGAATATAGGTTAAAATTCCTTTTGTAAACAAAGGAAAAAGTTTTGGACACGCATTTCCAGAACACGTGAAAGAAGACACATGTTTTAACATGTGTATGACGTCATGGAAAATGGAAAGTTCTCGATATAGTTAGAAACTTTAGAGTTAAGCGGGGAGAAACTGAGAGAGAGAGAGAGAGAGAGAGAGAGGGAGAGTCTGAGGACAACAGACGATAGTCTGGAGTTGGGAGTCGAACGTCTAGAAGCGAGACGGTACCTTTGAAACATAGAATGTGAAACTTTGAATTCCTGAAAGCAAAGACACCGGCCGGTCCATTGAAATAAACCCATCATGTATTTTTATAAACGTCGTCTTTGTGTTGTAATTCTACCAAAAAGGTAAAGTGAAAATTGTCATTATATGTCTTGTATATCATGTGTTTTAAAATGTCTTTACATACACAATGTCTTAACACTCAAAGAGCTTCTACACTTCGAAGTATGAACATTTTATATATATGAATCTCTTCATAAAACGAACACGGAACGCAACATCTCTCTCTAAGACTCTCTTACTAAGACTCACTTTTAATAAGTCCTAACAACGAACAATAACAACAACAACATCCCTCTTAATAAAACTCTCTCTAAGACTCTAAGACTCACTATTAATAAGACCTAATAATAACAACAAGAAATACGAACAATAACAATAATACTAATAATGAACCATACAACATATATATGTGTGAACATGTCTGTGTGTCTGTCTGTGTACGTTTCCCTACGCAATAACTCTGGCAATTTTTAATCTACAGACTCGAAATTTTATATACAGGGTACTGATATAAGGAAAAATCTATCTAATCGATTTACGGCCAGAAATTTGGCGATTAAGAGGTCAAAGTTCAACGATTTGACCTTTGAGAACTCTATCAAGCTCCTCCGACAATTTTGGGTCTTAAAATTTTTTATTTTATATGTAGGTTCTTTGGACATGGATCTAACTTAATCACTTAATTTGAGCCCAAAACAATAAATAGTAAGGCATAATAGGGTTCAAAGTTTAAAAAATTGACCGCTTTTTTTATTTTATTTTGCTCAACATACACCTCCAAATAACCGGGCAACGCCGGGCACCCATGCTAGTATTACTATAAAAGTGAACGTGTCTGTGTCTGTCTGTCTATGCGTCTGCCTATCTGTGTACATTTTCCTTCACAATAACTCTGTCAATTTTCAGTCTACAGATTCGAAATTTGATATACAGAGTACTGAGATTTAGGAAAATCTATCTGATCGGTTTTCGGCCAGAAATTTCGCTGCTAAGGAGTAAAAGTTCAACGATTTGACCTTTGAGAACTCTACCAAACTCCTCAATGTGGGGTCCAAACACTTGAAATTTTAGATATAAGTTCCATGGACATGGATCTAACTTAATAACTTGATTTGAGCCCATATTTATTTATTTTCTTTTTTGCTCGACATGCACCTCCAAACACCCAGGCAGCGTCAGGCTGAAATGCTAGTCTATATATCTATAAAAGTGAACGTGTCTGTGTTTTGGCGTGTCTGTCTGTGTGTGTATCTGTCTGTCTGTGTACATTTCCCTACGCAATAACTCTGTCAATTTTTCGTCTACAGACTCGAAATTTGATATACAGGGTACTGAGATTTGGGAAAATGTTTCGGCCAGAAATTTGGCTGGTAAGGGGTCAAAGTTTTACGATTTGACCTTTGAGAATACCAAACTCCTCCGACAATTATGGGTCTACACACTTGAAATTTTAGATATAGGTTCCTTGGACGTGGATCTAACTTAATAACTTGATTTGAGCCCAAAACAATACATTTTAAGGGGTCATAGTAGGGTTCAAAGTTTAAAAAATTGAACTTTTTTTTTTTTTTTGCTCGTCATAAGCCTCCAAACACTCGGGCAACGCCGGGCTTAAATGCTAGTATAATTATAGAAAGAAATCTGACGAAAAAAATATTTCGAAATCAAATGCCAACAATCAGTTCACACGATATAAAAATAACACAGCTTTATATATATCTATATATCTATCAAAGTGAACGTGTCTAGGTGTGTGTCTGTGTGTGTGTGTGTGTGTACATTTCCCTATACAATAACTCTGTCAATTTTTACTCTACAGACTCGAAATTTGATATACAGAGTACTGAGATTTAGGAAAATCTATGTGATCGGTTTTCGACCAGAAATTTCGCAGTTAAGGAGTCAAAGTCCAGCGATTTTACCTTTTAGAACTCTACCTAACTCCTCCGACAATATTGGGTCTACATACTTGATATTTTAGATATAGATTCCTTGGACATGGATCTAACTTAATAACTTGATTAGAGCCCAAAGCAATAAATTTTAAGGGGTCATTGTAGAGGTCAAAGTTAAAAAATTAACCCTTTTTTTTTTTTTTGCTCAATATACACCTCCAAACACCCGGGCAACGCCGGGCTGAAATGCCAGTCTATCTATAAAAGTGAACGTGTCTGTGTGTCTGTCTGTGTGTCTGTGTATCTGTCTTTCTGTGTACATTTCCCTATGCAATAACTCTGTCAATTTTTACTCTCCAGACTCGAAATTTATATACATGGTACTGAGATTTGGGGAAATCTATCTGATCTGTTTTCGACCAGAAATTTCGCTGTTAAGGGATCGAAGTTCAACGATTTGACCTTTAAGAACTCTACCAAGCTCCTCCGACAATTTTGAGTCTAAACACTTGAAATTTTCGATATAGGTTCCTTGGACATGGATCTAACTTAATAACTTGATTTGAGCCCAAAACAATAAATGTTAAGGGGTCATAATAGGGGTCAAAGTTTAAAAAGTTGACCTTTTTTTTCTTCTTTTTTTTTTTTTTTTTTACTCAACATACACCTCCAAATAACCGGGCAACGCCGGGCACCCATGCGAGTATATATTTATAAAAGTAAACGTGTCTTTCTGTGTGTCTGCCTGTCTCTGTACATTTCCTTACCCAATAAGTCTGTCAATTTTTAGTCTACAGACTCGAAATTTGATATACAGAGTACTGAGATTTGGAAAAACATTTGTGATTCGTTTTCGGCCAGAATTTGGCTCGTAAAGGGTCAAATTCAACGATTTGACCTTTGAGAACTATACCAAACTCCTCCGATAATTTTGGGTCTACACACTTGAAATTTTAGATATAGGTTCTTTGGACATGGATCTAACTTAATAACTTTATTTGAGCCCAAAACAATAAATTTTAAGGGGTCATAATAGGGGTCAAATTAAAAAAAATTGACCTCTGGGGTCTATACCAAATTACTCAGACAATTTCTGGTCTAAACATTTGAAATTTTGCATAAAGGGTATTCAGAGATAGAGCAAGCTTTTTCATCTGTTTGGGTCGAAAGATTTTAGTTACCAATACATAAATATATGTACGTATGTATGTTTGCATGCGTGCCCAAAATTTTCTACAGAGGAGACGAATTTTAACAAGATCAGTATCGTTTTAAAGGTCGATCTTTCATACGACAAATATCGAAAAATTGGCTAATAACATTAATATCTTCACCTTCAACTTAGCATTTTTCTACAGGGGGGTCGCTTTTTTCGGCGATATTTTTTAAAGTTATCCTCTCCTTTAGATTGTCTAGCCTTCATTTTAAAAAATGTCGCTTCCGGTTATTGGTGGTCGTAACCGCGAAGACGTCAGTTCCCCCCCCCCCGTTCTTTTCCTCCTTTGCGGTACGGATTCGAGCCTGCCTTTCTACTACCACTTTTTCTTTTCTTTTTTTTTTGCTCAACATACACATCGAAACACCCGGGCAACGCCGGGCTGAAATGCTAGTATATCTATAACAGCGAACGTGTCTGTGTGTCTGTCTGTGTATCTGTCTGTGTACATTTCCCTACGCAATAACTCTGTCAATTTAAAGTCTACGGACTAGCAGCTTTATATACATGGTATTGAGATTTGTGAAAATCTATCTGACGGGTTTTCAGCCAGAACTATGGCTGTTAAGGGGTCAAAGTTCAACGATTTGACCTTTGAGAACTCTAACAAACTCCTCCGACAATTTTAGGTCTACACACTTGAAAGTTTAGATATAGGTTCCTTGGACATGAATCTAAGTTAATAACTTGATTTTTTAAACAATAAAAGTTAAGGGGCCATAATAGGGATAAAAAAATTTCTTATAATTGACCTCTGCGGTCTCTACCAAATTACTCAGACAATTTCTGGTCTAAACTTTTGAAATTTTACATAAAGGGTATTCGGAGATAGGGCAAGCTTTTTCATCGGTTTGGTTAAAAAAAGTTTAGTTACCAATATATAAATGTAGGTGCCCGGAAAACTCGTTCCGGGAAAACTCGTCTCCGGAAAACTCGTCTCCGGAAAACTGGTCCCCTTTTGCTAGATAGGAAAACTGGTCCCTTATTGAATAAATATCGATTGAAAACACATTTTATGATCATTCTTGAAGGAGATATTATTTTTTAAAATAGACTATAGCCCCCCCCCCTAATATTTTTTTTAAAATATCTTTACTTGTTTAATGTTTTTTTTTTTTTTTTAAATAAAATCGATTTACTAAGTGTCCGTTTTCTACCTAACTGGCTAAGTTCTTAGTGGTTTCACTTATATTAAAGCGTTTATTATGTTCATACAAAGTTAATTACAAATTTTTTTGTTCTTATTTTAACGATGTTTTTTTTTGAGTCATAAAAACAATAATTAAAAACAAAACCAAAAAATTTAAAAATAGGCAGCGATTCGATTTTTCGTTGCTTTTTGTTTTGGTGAATTTAGGAAAACTCGTCCCAGGAAAACTCGTCTCGGGAAAACTCGTCTCCGGAAAACTCGTCTCCGGAAAACTCGTCTCCGGAAAACTCGTCCCCTTTCGCTAGGAAGGAAAACTGGTCCCTTATGGAATAAATGTCGATTGAAAACACATTTTATGATCGTTCTTGAAGGAGATATTGTTTTTTAAAATAGCCTATAACCCCCATATTATTAAAAAAAAAATTTTTTTTACTTGTTTAATGTTTTTTGTTTTTTTTTAATAAAATCGATTTTCTAAGTGTTCGCTTTCTACCTACCTGGTTAAGTTCTTAGTGGTATCACTTATTTTAGAGCGGTTAGTATGTTCATAAACGAGACCGCTTTTTTATATTAATATAAAAAGAATTTATGGGTTTGTATTACTTTACACATAGATTCGCAAAAAGTTGTAAAACAAACAAATATATAACAAATAAATGTTATCAAAGGCAAGATAGATTACTTTTCTACCAAACTGGATATAATTTTCGTGTTTTTATTCAATTTAACATGTTTATTGAGCTCGAAAAGCATACAGTGTTTACCGATGTATTGGAAAATTTAAAATGGCGACCGACTCTCTCTTTAACACGGTAAGTTCGGAAAAACGTGTAATAAATAATAAACTAGACAAAATACTGTTAGAAATTTGCTCAATATATGTTACCGTGACATAACTTGACATATATTCGGTGGTATTTTTAATAGCATTTTCTCTAGTTTATTATTTATAACACCTTTTTTTTTTGCATGGACTGATACGTTAACAAAGTGTAGTATCACTTCTGATGCTACACTCCACCTATTATCTCCACGTTCAATGAAGAATTAATAAATCCTTTCAGACTGAAACAATTTTAATTTTTGTTCTGATCCAGAGTTCCTCTTGTAGGAGAGCTGGATATTGCCCACATGAAAAAACGACCTTGTGTCTAACTTTGCCCTCTTGGGGAAGCAAGTAAATAGGAATACTTAAGATGAGAATAGTAGTTCAAAGCTGGAATGGGAACAGTAACACAAAATTCTCAAAGCTAAACTGTATCAATGTTGTTAATTACCAAAAATAGTTTTATTGCCTTATTAACAAATTCAGCAGACACATAAACTAAAGTGAAAGATAACACGTGTTGTCGCGTATACGTGCGAAAAGGTTTTATGACCAATTCATCTCACAGTTTCATGTTCACAGTTGAGTATGAAATCGTTCTGGGGACATTTTTTGGGGTCAATCGGTCACTGAGTATATTTCTGACATAAATTATAAACTGATTCCAATATAAATAACAGCTTACTGACCAAATATGACAGAGTTCGGTTTTGACTCACTGAAGTTGCCAGCGCCACTACTTAAAGTGAACTACAAGAAGAAACAACATCACCCCCAAAAGAAACTAGGAAGAGCTATCATAAATCTATCATGGAAATTATAAGGACAAACAAAGGAAAAGAGAAAATTTGCTTCCAAGGGTATATGTATACCAAACAGGTTGCACGTTCAACTATTATCAGATGGAGATGTGTAAAAAGATCATCTTTTTGTAAAGGTACCTTGACCACAAGCTGTGATATGACTAATCCTGTACCAGCTAATGACCACAACCACGCTCCTAGTTATGCAGAAATTGCACCCGCAAAATGCATCGACAAAATGAAGAGTAGAGCATCAGAAACAGAAGATAAACTTTGCCAGTTTGAGAGCTACAACCTGGATTACTAACCGGTCGATGCAAAAGCACTACTTCCAAGTGAGGATCTTATAAAAAGAACTTTACGTAACCAAAGAGCAAAACGGTATCCACAAATTCCAGACACAGTGGAAGATCTGCATCTTACTGGAGAGTGAACAACTACTTCTGCTCCTGAGCCCAAACCATTTTTGTTCTTTGACAGTGGTCCAAACACTACCAACCGCATCATAGCATTTGGTTCTGATGAATCATTACAGTTACTTGCTTCTGCTGATACATGGCTGATGGATGGCAACTATACAATGGCGCCACGTGGATTTCTGCAGCTTTATGTAATACGACCTCCAATTGGGAACACTGCAGTTTCCACAGGTTTTGCTTGTCTTCAGAATAAGACCCAAGAAACATATGAAACACTGCTACACCAATTATAGATCGCTGTCATAATATTAATATTTTTCCTGATCCGTCAACAATAATTGTAGACTTTGAACGGGCGACAATCCAAACCATCAACAATGTATTAGGACCAGAAACACGCACACAAGGATGTTTCTACCATTTGACTCAGAGTACTTGGAGAAGAATACAGGAACTTGGCCTCACCAAGCATTACAAACAGAGTGAAAACTTTCGTCAATTTTGTGGACAGATTAACTCATTGGCATTTGTGCCCGTGGAAGATGTTCCAGCGGGAATGCAATTGCTCAAGACAAAATGCCCTGATGAAGCAGTTCCTTTACTGCTGTGTTTTGACCGAACCTATGTTTCTGGTACATATATTCCACGGGGAAGATAAAACAACCAGTCAGGACTTTCAGTAGTAAACCTTCGGCGTATCCCGCCCAAATTTCCACCAGAACTTTGGAATGTACATCAAGCAACAATTAATAATTGTTCGCGAACCAACAACTTGTGTGAAGGGTGGAATAATAAATTTTATCATTTTGTTGGTCATCGGCATCCATCTATCTGGAAACTGATAAAAATGATCCAAAAAGAAGAGGCTGTTGTGAGTACAGTAATAGCAAGAAACGCAATTGTTGAGCCACCAAAAAAGAAAACAAAGAAAACCTATGCTGATTTGTAACAAAGACTAAAAAATTTATGCAGGGACTACACAGAAGGCAGGAAAGATTTGAATCAGTTCTTATGTGGACTTGGTTACAACATAAGATTTTAAATTATTGCTTTTTGTTTTGTTTTGTTTTTGTATTACTGTAAATTGAGCTTATTCTCCTCCCATCTCCTAAAAATAAGAATGTACTTTCTTTTAGATGATAACTTATGAATTGCTTAAATAGAAAAGAAAAACGACTACTTTAGAATTTAGCATGGGGATCAGTTTTGTATAAAAATTCCATGAAAAATTATTATCCATATTCTGACTAGATAGTATCTTGACAAAATGCAACCGTTTTGTTTTTTTTTATCCTATTTTTTTGTAGTGGTTCAGTTAAGTAAGCGTTTTTATGGGGGTACTTGTATTTATTTTTCAGTTGACAAAGTCAACAATGTTATCTCAAAATAAAAAAAGATGGCAAATAATTTGATTTGGTGTTACTAATTTAATGCAAATAAATTTTCAAAGATTATAAGCAAATGAACTGAGTGTTGGTCCTAAATTTACGGAGACGAATTATCGGCACCTGTTCTTTGACCGGCAGTTCTGTGAAACTCAAATATAAACAAGTTTTTCTGATAACACAAAAATATACAATAACGAAGTAAATAACACAAAAAGATGAAAAGCAAAACATGTATAAAAACGTAAAAAATATAATTTCAGGTACTCTTTGCGTGTTGAGTTCCATAGCTCCCAGCATAAATATTTAATAACCGCCCCCTTTGTGTGGAAATAAAAAGTTTTTGTAATGAATTTGTTTCCCAATTTTACAAACATTTTTTAATTTATTTACTTATTCATTTACGCTGGTTTATTACAAACATTTTTTCGCACCATTCAACATTTTTAAATGATTAAATAAATTAGAATTAAAATAGGTACTTATACATGTTTGACACCCCGAGAGTAGAGACAACGTTGAAATAATAACTATTAAGAAAGCCATTCTTAACATGGAGGTGGGGTGAACTATTTTGCACTTTCACCTAACAATTTAATGAAATAAAAGTAACATTATTTTTTTAAGTTCATATTTCTTTCGGTATCAAACATCCATAAGTACAATACGTTCGTTTGTTTATAAAATAAAAAAAGTTTATTTCCGCACCAAGGGGAGAGGTCATTGAATATTTAGGCTGTGAGCTATAAGACTCAACGCACAAGGAGTACTTAATTTTAAAGTATAAAAATGTATCGAACTATAATTTTAAAGTTTTAATATTTCTTTTTAATGAGTGATTCATAATTGAAAAAAAAATATGCTAAAAACATTTATAGATTGTTTTTAGTATTTTTTTTTTTGTTTTTTACATTAAGGTTGTATAAAATGTATTAAAATATAATTTTAATTCATCAATGTAGTAATTTAAAAAACATGAAATATTTATTAAGAAACTTCTTTATATTTGAGTTTCATAAAGGGGTCGATAACTCGTCTCCATTGCCGACATGTTGCAATGCAGGAGTTCCATAAAAAAGAAACAACACTAAGTGTACATAAATTACGAGGAACGAATAACATAATGTTGATTTCTGATTTCAATATCAGACGCTGTCATCAAATGGACTGTTCCTCGCTATAATTGTTTATGCCTAAGTTATTTTGTTTGTATTTTTGAAAAATATATAAACTGCTTATTTTTATTTTATTTTTACTTTTAGCATATCTTGCGTTTGGTAGCATTTATTTGTTGTATATTTTACTTTTTCATTTTGTTGTCTATAGTAATAAATGTTCGATAATTCTTAATTTAAAGGCATTTATTAGTATAGACATCGAATCGAATATATGGTAAAGAAACAAATAAATAGAAGTAACTAATTAAGATAAAAGGAACTTGTTTGTAAATAAGGGAGATTTTTTTTATTTATTTCTGCCCAGTGTTCAACTTATAATAGGGGAGAAGAGGTGAATGAATTACCACACTGATGAAAAAAGTTATTTCTGACACCTGTGACGTAATAGCACTTTGGGAAATCTCAAAAATGAGATTCGCATTTAGGATCTATTTAAATTTGACAAACTTCTCATTATTTTCTGTAACACCGGTGACGTCGCAATACATGACCTAACTTTTGGAAAACTCAAAACGAGGGTAAAATTTGAGACCAGATCGGTCGTCTAGCACCCTTTTTAATTCGACAAATTTCGCACGTTTTCCCATTTTAATATACTATGAGATATTCATGCATGTTCTCGTTTTGTCATTTTTCTCATTAATCCATTACGTGCCATTTTTACCGGTGCCATTTTTACCTATTTATTCACTTGTGCCATTTTTACCAGTGCCATTTTTACCAGTGCCATATTTACCGGTGCCATTTTTACCTAAATTCATCGGAATCGGTATCGGAATCGGAAAAATTTGTGCCTAATTTCCGATTCCAAAACCGATTCTTTTAATATTTTATTATGTTAATTTTTCGTGGCTGATACCTCTATAGATCATGATAACATTTAAAGAAGATCTAAATTTATTTTATCTGCGTAAAATAAGGAAAATAAAACTTGAAACTTTGTGAAAATTCGCTAGATAACCTTTAGAAGAATGCAGTTTATTTTCAAGGTATTGAAAAAATTGTTTAAATTTAAAGAAATATTTTGTCAAGAAAAATAATATCAAACATTATTGCTAATTAAATGAAAAGTAGAACATAATAGTGTTGGATTTTGTCCGGTTAGGTTTTTGTCCGTTCCCTTACTCGGCATTGGGTAAAATATGACAAGGAATGGCGAAAGGTGTGAAAAGGATTGGTCTTGAATTGAATTTGAAATTAACTCGTGAAATGTCATGCTTCCGTGTGATTTTCTTTGATTCTGCCGGTATCATTTATGTTTATACTTAGGGATTCCTACGGCGGCGCCAATGCCGCCTAGAGCCCACCAATCTCACTCCCCTATATAATGCAATAAAAACCTAGATCACTAACTGAAAGTATTTGGGGGTAATTAACATCTTTGATATCATTTGGCTTCGACAATTTGGCAACATAAAATGCTTTTTTTTTATTCTACCTTCACCCCAAACAAGGCCAGTGCCACTTTGAAGTAGGGGCTACTATCGGGGACAATTAGCGGGGGGGGGGGGCTTTATGAAAGGAGATGAGTAGAAAGATGTTTGTTCACATTACACTTGAACTTCTGCATATCAGTACAGTTGGGAAAGCAGTATCCCGGAAGGGAGTTCCAAAGATTTGCAGTTCTGGGGAAGAAACTATTGGAATAAAAGGCTTTCTTACACCTAGGGATCTTTACTGTAAAGGGGTGGGACTTAGTTGCTTGTCCGGTTTGTCGGGGGTAGCCACGTCGAGAAGGTACAAGTGCTTGCAGTTCATCAGAGCAGCCACCATTAAAGTATTTCTAGAACAGGCAGAGGGATGCAACATTTTCGTCGATGGGACAAAGACTGAAGTTTAGATTACAGCTCAGGACCTATCAGATTGGCGACTCTCTTTTGAACCCTGTCCAGGAGTGAGAGACAAGCAGCAGATGCACCAGCCCAAATGTGACAGCAATACACCATACATGGGCGAATGGTGGCCTTATAGACGTACAGGATACTGTCAAACGTAAGTAATTTTCTAGCACGGTAGAGAGAGCCCACCTTCTTTGCAGCAGCCTTGGCAATGCTCTCAATGTATATATTCCAGTTTATGTTTCCTGTAAACGTTAGGCCAAGGAGTTTAAAGGAAGTACTTTCAGCCAGTGTATTCTTAGCCATTGCTATTGGCGGTAGAAAAGGTTTCTTGTAGTTATTGAAGGCAGCATTGAATGTGACCATCCATTTTTGTCCCCATTCCACTACAGATTGGAGGTCATCCTCTAGTGATTCTGCCATTTCCTTAGATATGTGTTCATTTATTTTCCCCTCATGCCTGTTATAGAGGGTGGTGTCATCAGCAAATATACCCATCGCCGAAATAATTTTATCAGGGAGGTCATTTATGAATATCAGGAACAATAAAGGTCCAAGGATAGACCCCTGGGGTACTCCCGTATTTATATCATATTGCTTAGATGTACGACCGTCGAGGACAACTTGGAGTTTTTTCTTACTTAGAAGGATTTAATTATATTGCGTATTCTTCCAGTGATACTATATGATCTAACTTTCCTTAGATGACAATCGTGCCATACCCTGTCAAAAGCCTTAGATATATCAAGGGCTACCGCACTACCTTCCCCTGTTTTGTCCAGTGAACGGTATATACGTTCAGAGACTACAGTTAAGATATCTGCTGTTGAACGGGCTTGCCTGAATCCATATTCTTTGTCATTCAGAAGTTTAGCCGTTGTTAGGTGTTGGACTAGGGCTTAAGTAACTAAAGACTCAAATATTTTGACGAAAAGTGGGAGGAGGCTAATGGGGCGATAATTTAGTGGGTCAATTCTTTCACCAGAAGCAGTTTTCCAGCAGTCGGGAAAGCAAGATTCATTAAGGCACTTATTGTAAAGTTTGGAGAGAACTGGAGCAATCTCAGCGGAGCATTATTAGCACAGCCGGGACGAGATCTGGTCCACATGCTTTTGAGGTGTCTAGGTTTTTTATGATACCATGCACCTGAGACGGGGTGATTTTCAAATCGTCTAGTATGGCGTCTGTCCGCAAAGGAAAGTCGGGGAGGGAGTGGTGTACCGGGTCCAGTGTGGAGTTTGAGGCAAACAGACTGCCAAGCAGATTTGCCTTATCGGTTGCCGTGCAAGCAACCTCATGATTGTTTGATAGTGGGGGGAAACGTTGACTGCCCATTATTTACTATACTGTTGTAGATTTTCCAAAAATCACGGATTCCTAATTTCTGTGCTTCAATGCGTTTCCTGGTGGTTTCAGTGTAATCTGTCTTAGCTGTCTCTATTACTCTCTTAAAATTATTTCTGGCTTCTATATACTTCTGGCTGTTTGAGCTGGACTTATGTCGGTTGAATCTGTGGAACACATGCTGCCTTTGAGCAATAGCAGCTGCACAAGCAGAGGTAAACCATTGAGGAGAGTGGGGTTAGCTATAGAATTTCCGTGTGGGAACATGTACCTCAATTGCAGTTTTTACCCATTCAGTGATCTCATTTGCACACTGTTCAGCTGGGAGAGAAAAGATATTTTGCCATGAGGCATCTCTGATGAGTTCCCTGATGGCTCACCAGTCGACCTTTTTGTAATACCTCGTTGTTTTGAGTAGTGGATCTTCAGTTTTAAGGCGAGAATTTAGGGCAATTCCTACCATTATCAAAGCGTGATCAGCATTCCTAAGTGGTCTGTAGACATTTGTTGTACAATCATGGGGAACTGTTGTCAGAAATAGACCTAGAAGTGAGGCATATTGGCCTTACTTGTCTGGGAAACGTGTCGGGAATGTAACCGTCTGAGATAGAGAATGGGATATAGCGAAGCTATGTATTGTGCTACCAGTTATGCATGTGTAATTAGAGAATCCAAGCCAGTTACTGTGGTGGACATTGAAGTCACCAAATACATGTACTTCAGCCTTATTATCAAGGGAGAGTGCTATATCTATGCTGTCAGAGACTTTGTTTATTAGGGTACAGTCCTTGGTTGAGGGAGAGCGGTAGAGAAAATACGAGTAGCTAATATTATGTTACATATTTAGTCTGAAGCACATGAAGGCCTGGTCGTCTGTTTCTAGTTTTGTTTCTCTAGTCAGGGGGAGGGTGTTGCGAATATAGACTCCAAGCCCATGCATATGTCTGTTCCCATCTTTAGGGCAGAGTGGGAGATAACCAGGCATGTTAAAGTGGTTAGAGGGAATGGAAGAGTATAGGTTAGTTTCACTTAATGCTAAGATATCCGGGGTGCTTACAAGGAGAAATGATTCAACATCATCTAAGTTAATTCTAAGCCCGCAGATATTCGTAAATGCAAGCCTCAAGGGAGGAGGCAGGTTGCTTTCTTGGAGTTTGGTCCTGGTTTAAACGTATCTTTTGCTTTAGGTGCCATTTCATTTTGTTTGATTTAACGTTTGTTTTGTTTTTTAATTTGACAAACTTCTCATGTTTTCTGTTCATTTATAGTATACAATATTTTAATAAACTTATTGTGAGATATTAACCTATATTTTTTCAATTTGCCATTTTTACCTGTTTATTCACTTCTGCCATTTTTGCCCTTGCCATTTTTACCTAAATTCAAGTGTTCTCATATTATCTTTTCAAAGTTCAAAATTATACACCTTCAAAATAATATGTAAAGTACACTTTTATTTTAATTTTATGCATATAACGTCTGTCCTTTCCTGATGTTGCCCGCTAGCCTTTTTACCTTCATTTTTTTTTCTTTTGCTTCTATCCTCAGTCTTTTAATCTAGCCGTTTATTTTACCAAATTATTTTTTTAAATAGAAAGTTAAATTTATTTTTATTAATCAAATAGTTATAATATTGGTTGTTATAATAAAGTTGATCTAATGCCTATTCATAAAAATGATTGGATCTAAAAGGTTTATAAATATTCAATCTTTTAATACATAAGCATTTACTAAGAATCAAAGTTCTTAATGAACTCTGAAGCTAATTTAAACAAATTTCTATAATTTAATGTAAGACAAAATACTTGATGCACTCATGCTTAGAATAATGTTGCAATATTGTGTCTCTTATTTTCAGAATGAATGTTAAAATTGAATTATCCTCAATGTGTTCCACTGATTGAAAAATGCATGAATACTATTTTGAGGAAATTGCTCATGTCAGCTTAAAATAAGTGAAGAAAATATAACTTTTGTTTATTATACAATTCATAAAACATCGTTTAAATCTTTATAAAATCTACACATGAATAAAATCAAAATATTATTAACTGGTGTTTATTATTTTCAGACAAAAATATGGGAAGCAGATCCAGTGCTAAGCAGCAAAGTATAGTTTGGAATTTTTTAAAGATTTCTGATGATAATCAAAATAAATGAATATGCCAAATGTGCAATAAGCAAATAACTAGAGGAACACACATTGCATCTTTTACCTCAGCAAACATATTGAAACACTTACATACACAACAAACATGTTGAAACACTTACATACACAACAAACATGTTGAAACACTTACATACACAACAAACATGTTGAAACACTTACATACACAACAAACATGTTGAAACACTTACATACACAACAAACATGTTGAAACACTTACATACACAACAAACATGTTGAAACACTTACATACACAACAAACATGTTGAAACACTTACATACACAACAAACATGTTGAAACACTTACATACACAACAAACATGTTGAAACACTTACATACACAACAAACATGTTGAAACACTTACATACACAACAAACATGTTGAAACACTTACATACACAACAAACATGTTGAAACACTTACATACACAACAAACATGTTGAAACACTTACATACACAGCATCGCAAAGATCTTCAAAAAGAAAAAGACGAGAAAAGGAAAGAAGAGATGAAAAGAGCACAGCCAATCGATGATTTAACTATGAAACGCACCAAAATTGTCAGAGATTCCTTTAAGCAACAAACCTAGCAGGATATTGACGCTGAAAATAAAACTTGGGATATAAATGATAGGAAAGCTCAAAGAATTCACAGATATATTGGTGAAATGATTGCAATTGACTTACAATCTTTTTCTGTTGTAGAAGACCTTGGTTTCAAAAGACTATTGAAGCACGTTTGTCCAAATTATATAATACCTTCTAGAAAGTATATCAAAAAAAATATTGTGCATGATATATATAGGAAGGTCAGAAATAAGATACAGGAGGAAATAAACACTGTTATTTATGTATCTCTTACCAGTGATGGTTGGTCTGTTGGTATAGCGAACTTATCTTTTCTAGGTGTGACATCTCATTGGATCGATGAAAACTTTGATCAAAGAAGTGCAGTTTTAAGAATCAGTCCATTTAAAGCATCACACACTGCAGTCAATATTAGTGAAGTTATTAAAAACGCAGTAGAATAATTTGATATTTCTTGCAAAATCCATGTTCTTATACGAAACAATGCAGCTAATATGGCAGCAGCAACTGTCCAAACGAATTATTCAGCTTTACCATGTTTTCTACACACGTTACAGTTGACGATTAATGATGCCATTTTTACACAAAGATTTGTGAAGGTCATGATATCTGTTTATAAACAAATAGTTGGGCACTTCAACCATTCACCTGCAGCTTTTGCAAAGTACCAGGAATACCAGAAAAAATTTAATTTGCCCAACCATAGATTTATTCAGGATGTGAATACAAGATCGAACAGCCAATGTGCTATGCTCTCAAGAGTATTCGAACAAAAGAATGCTCTTATTTCATATTGCAGTGAGCATGTAAAACCACATTCTTTGGAATCCAACCAATGGAAGATATTAGAAAAAATACTAAAATACTGAAACAATTTAATGAATGCACAAATGTACTGTCTAGCAGAGAAGCAACTGCGTCTTATATTATACCACAAATTAAAGTGGTTCATCATTTTTTTAAATAGGAGAAGATAGTGGACTATTTCATGGGTTAGATTCAACACTTTCAGCATGGAAAACTTCTTTTAATGCTAGATTTAATAATTATTTACAGGATAAAAACCTTATTCTAGCAACATACCTCGATCCCAGATTCAAGTCTGGTTTCCTTATAACATAAGAAGGCTATTACAGAATGGTTAACACAAGATATCTATGCTATAACCAAAGAAAAAATAGACACGTCACCCAATGTATGGAGACTGATGTGTCTGGCGTATCTGTGGAGAAAAGTGATGATGATAATGACTTTAATTTTAGTTTAGAAAAATGATTCACTGAATTTAAGAAAAAAGACAAAGGTCGAGCCAGTAAAATATGAATTAGACAGTGAAATAAACAAACAAATATACTCATTAAAAATAGAAATGGAAAAATATCAAAAATTAAAAAATATAAAATGCGACGATTATATTTTTCAATGGTGGAATTCAAATAAATATGAATTTCCCATCCTGGCATCTTTAACCAGGAAATATTTATCAGCACCCCCGTCTTCTGCTGAAAGTGAACGATTATTTAGTATTGGAGGTAATATTTATTTACCAAGTGGAAATCGTCTGAAAGGTGAAACTGGAGAAATGTTAATATTTTTACATTATAATTTAAGAATTTAAGGACTTAAATATGAGTAACAACGAGATACTCAAGTGTATTACATAACTAAATTATTCTCTTGTAATCATTGTAATTAACCAAATCCTTTTTTAAATTAAAAAAGAATATTTATTGTTATTTCAAAAGTTTTCATATTCATTTTCTACTAAATGTTACATTTTCCTACAAAAACACGAGTTTGCTTAATCTTTCCCACATGAATCTTTCTAAAAAATATATTTTTCTAAACTCATATAAATGATTTGCAATTCTATCATGTTTTTCTTGATTTTTCATTTACAAAATATTGTTACTGTTATGTTAGCATTTGCTAACTAATAATCATAATATTCTTCATTGTATCATTTATTCCCATTTTAATATAAATACACGTTCGTTTAATATGGTTCATTTTCTACCTTAGCCATAACGTAACCTTTATTTTAATTGTCGATGTAGTTTTTGGCATACCTCCAAACACTATTGTTGTCTAAAATGAGCCTGCTAATACCAGGGACTACGCCACACCTTGTTCATTCAATTTTCTACACCAACTTTAGCATAAAACAATCTTAAAAAATATTTCAGATAGCCACCCAAAAGTATTAAACATAAAATTGAGCACTCGGAGATGGAGGAGTACTGACAAATCAGATGTAATATTTTTCCAATTTCTAATATTTTTTACAAGATATTTTCATATGAAGTTTTAGGACAATTCGATATCCGAATAAATTTAATTATTGACAAACAAACAGTTAATTGCTATGGATAAATATCTGTTGTAATTTAAAAAAAAATATCAATGCAGTAAAGAGGTGAGAAATGAAAAAAATCTAAAGAAATTAACTTTTACTAAAACAAGACAATGTAATTTTCTACCGATCTATGTAATTTGAGATGGAGAAATAGATTTATTATTCCTGAATTTGTTATGGTCACATTTTTGGTCAAAACATCATTAAAAAAAAAAGCAATTAATTTTGTTTTGTATTTTTGTAGGAGAATCGCTTTCAACTTTTATTTCATTTTTTATTAGTTTAAGTAAATGTTTTAGAGGTAACTTGTCCATCCCCTTATCAAACGGTTTAAATCGGTCAAGTATTTTTTCGCACCTAGTTGCCAAAGTTTTACAGGCCGCTTCCCAGGGAGTTCACAGTTTAATATTAGAAGATTTCAAACGACTGGGTGAGTTTTATCTTATTTTCCTGAAGCCACTTTGTCTGACACCGTCTGTTTTTTTTATCGTTTCATTCTCCGGGTTTCGCAAACGTTAAAAATATACATGAATATATCGCAATGAATTTATCAAAATCTGGATAAAATAGATAAAGAGAAAACATTTAGAAATTTTTCAAATTGAAAAAGAAATTATATGTACATTTACAAGTACCCCCCACCCGCATTGAAATTCTACTTTTGAGCGATATTTGTAAACCCACTAAAAACAAAATTATTTTAGAATTTAGGATGGAGCCCATATAAATTTCGGGCTATTATTAAATAAATATTGATTGAAAATAGCTTGTCATTCAAGAGTCTTTTAACCCCCCCCCCCAAAAAAAAAAAAAACTATATTAAAAAGAAAATGTAAATGTGAAGGGTTCTTTAAAACCAAATAAAATCGATGTCTATAAGTTATGAACATGCTTTGTACTACTGTTTACATATTGAGTCACAAAGTCGTTTTTAAATATGGGGACTATCCAGCTCCCAAAAGGGGCACTTTTGGTCGGAACAAAAATTAAAATTGCCTCGGTCATTTCTCCTTCATTGAACGAAAAGAGGTGAAGTGTAGCATCAGAAGAGATACTAAACTTTGTTAATGTTTCGGTCGATGTGACTTCAAACCAAAATTATGTGCAGATTCTCGATTTCGACCGAAAAATTCCCGCACTCGAGAGCTCAAAACAGAACAATTAGTATATCAATATTTTTTTTAATTGGGGTGG
The DNA here is from genome assembly GCF_053919585.1 of Euprymna scolopes. NCBI lineage: Eukaryota > Metazoa > Mollusca > Cephalopoda > Sepiida > Sepiolidae > Euprymna > Euprymna scolopes. Next base: position 24,827,186 of record NC_136489.1, on the reverse strand, counting down.
GGGATTGGGGAGTCCTCTTCCGCAAGAACCGAGCTCAAATTAATTTTCAATCGATATTTATTCAATAATTTCCCTTTTATTCCTAGTTGGCGAAAATTGCCCTTTTTCTTAAATTCCTAAATTTAATATAAAATGATCACCCGTTTACCAGCCATTCTAATCGTTTGAAAGCAGTGAACTAATTTTTTTACCATTGACTCACAACCCAATCGGCAAAATCATAAAAACACAATCGCTTTATTTTTTGTATTATCACGAACTTAGGGTTAGTAGTAGGAAAGGGCTGTGTTGTTTATAAAATGGAGAATCGAGCTTTTCTTTTCACAACAAAAAGTTATAATTGCGATGGGCAAAAAATGAAAACGGAATAAAAAACACCGATAATTTCACGAGAATACATTATTTACATCTTCGTACCGTTTTACACGTAACTATTTAAAAATGAAATGTAAACATTGCCTATAAACACTCATGATTATAAAAAAATAAATAAATATAAAACGAATAGGAATTTAAAATAGAGGGTCAATTTTACAAATGAATTTAACGAAAAATGAGCTGCTTTTCCAAAAACATTGTAGTGTGTTACCAATATTAAATTATGTGCGCTTATTGGAGGAGGGGGTGTCTACTTTTTAAGCGATTACATATGGTTTTTCAACGCTGCAAATCGAACATAATTTAGTGGGAAACAATTTAGTTAACATCCATAAAGAATTAGGGTGGCCAGAAACGATGATCATTTTACGTTAAATTTATATTTGGAACTGATCTCACACTGTAAATTCTAAATGATCGCGGTACTTGTGCAGTTTACGTCCCTCATTAAAAAAACGAAAATAAAAAAAAAACAATTATATTCTACATACCCGTTATGGAATGAAGTTCTCATAAAAAATTTCACTTAATTTCATCAAGTAGTTTTGTTTTTATCACTAAAAGCATTCATTCGGGGCATTCGAAACAGTCAATCTAAACTACGCCATTAGCATTGATTTTGGTCGAAATATAATGGATTACTTCCCTTTGATATCAATTAAGCGATTTATTAGAGAAATTTCATGTTCCCGAGATTAAAAACAAGCTATATATATATATATATATATATATATATATATATATATATATATATATATATATATATATATATATATATGTATATATATCAGAAACAAAACTTTTTTGTTCATTTATTTAGATAGAAGTTTGTGACATCTCATCATGTATGTTAGCAGTACTCCATCTTAGGACATATCTGTACTCCTTTACAGATTATTAGGGAAAATAAGGAAACATATATACTGTCTGGGTATTACCTAAAAGTCCAACCTCCCGGGGCTTGCCACCCGGCTTTCGGGTGGAGCAAGTTTGTTGCTTGTGGTCTGAGATGCCCCTACCGGGGAATGCCGACAAGAATACCTAACGCAATTTTTGCCAGGCCAGAGTGCCCCCTCCTTTAGGGGTATTGGCTTTAACACTCCTCACCTTCTGACCTTGTGTCACATCTTGCTGTAGTGGGCAGCAATAAATATCCATCGTCGTTATTCCACGACATGGATATTTTCGTGTTTAAATAAAGGTTAATCTGTTTGAAATAACAATCATTTGCGGAGGACTTGTTTTTCTGCATTTGGGATTTTTTTTTATCTCGGACGTGATTTTTCCCCCTTTGCAAAACACTATTTACGAAAACAGGAGTGTTTTCGACTGTATTCAATCGTAAAAGATATTTTAATGATTTCGTTTGCAGGAGCGGAAGAAATAGGCATATACAGAATCGTTTTGTTTTATATCTATTTTCGTGCATTGGACCCAGAATTAATGTGCAACTTTATTTATTTATTTTTTATTTTTTTTGAATGATATATACATTTGGTCAAGTGTACCTGTGAAAAATGATTATTTTTCCGCTGACAAATATAACTTGCGTATGATTGGAATTTGTTTTTAGATAATGTAAAAGAAAAAAAAAACGAACTGGAAAATGAAACCAACACTCTTTGGCAGTGGACATTATTCATAGAAATAGTAAGATTTTCTTTTCTGCAGAAACGATCCGGTTTCAATCTCAAATTGAAGCACTTACCTGAAGCCACATTAAAGATCCGTAATACAACGTGTGACGCCATATCTCTATTTTTACTTATATATAAAAGGCACTTTGTTTTGTGTTTTATGTTTGTTTGTTTTCTTTATTTTCTTTCTTTGAAGATTTTAATGCTGGGTATGGGGCAGCCAAACCAGCTGCCAACATTGTCCTGCTTTTTATTGAAACCAACCGAGAGCTCATTTTAGTATCCTCGTTGTTCCCTTAAGTGCAATTGTCTGGATCTCTTTTGCACTTGGTTCACCAGGAATATTAGTTAGGTAGGACTTCAGGTTCTTCTTCATAAGCCCTGTGGCACCTATAATAACTGGTATGATTGATATCTCCCTAATACTTCAGTTTCTTTTCATATCTTACATGAGGCCTTGATATTTGGTCTTTTCTCTCTTTCAGCTCTGTTCAGACCTTGATCATTAGGGACACTTCAACCAAGGTCGCCTCTCTTTCTGACTTATTCTATATAACTATGTCAGGTTTGACAGCAGCATTTTCAAGGTAGATAGCTGTAGGGATTATCTGGTCGTAATATATGGTATATAAGTCATTTCTAACTGTTCTTTCAGGTTGATGTTCCCAGGACTTGCTGCTTGTGTATGTATGTATGTATGTATGTATGTATGTATGTATGTGTGCGTGTGTATGTGTTCCCTTTGGCTCCGAAACTGTAACAGAGCCGCTAGCGTTGAAAATGACCGAGTCAGTGTGAAATATGACGTCACAGCGAATGAGGAAGACAAAATAAAGATAAAAGAACACACGTGGATGGAGAAGCAGTGTTGGAAAAAAACACGTGTTGGAGACACGTGGATAATGTCACAGCAGAGGCTAAAATACACACAGGCCTGAGAAGCGAGGGAGAAGCATGTATATTCAAGATTTGGTCAGAAAATAACAATGAACGACATGTGGGTGACGAGTGCGTTTTAAAAAAAAAACATGGTCGATGAGATAAAAAGAAACAAACTGTTTAAAACCAGATGCAATGCCGGGTCAGAAATATCAAGAATAAAAATCTCCTGTTAAAAAGAAATTTTGTAGTTTACGTGTCTAGATTTTGTAGACAGGTTTTGTATCGGAATACCTCCGATAAGTATAAAAATCCAACGCATTTTTGCCAGCTTCTTTTAGTGTCTAAGGTATAAAAATCTGAAGCTCGTTTTGTCAGTCACATCTCTGAAATCAACAAACCCATCTCTTGACTCTACTAAGATTCACTGTACTGGCTTCTTAAATGTTCAACGGGCGTTGGTCAATGTTTATCGGCTCAATTTTTCTGCATGAAACGCAGGTCCATGACAAGAGCCTTTTCTTAGAGTCTCACAGTCAATATCTGAAACAGAGAAATGAAATTTTCAGGTCATAAATGCATGGGGTCAGTCACCATAGCAATAAAATGTGCAATGCGCTCTGATCCATTCGGATCAGATTGAAAATAAAGAAGTCAATACATTTGAAATATTCTCATATATAATTCTTATATATAAACTTATATGTAACACACTGAGTTCGTGTAATTCAGTAAATTGTCATATACCAATGGGTTTTAAGTCAAAAATGGTTGACTTAAGGAGTAACCTACAAAATTATCACATTTCATAATTGAGCATTAATATACTTCAAAAGCCAGCATTTCTTCAGACGTTCTCTTCAAAAAATACTCCATTGCCAAAAGTGTGTTTATTCATAAAGTCTTTTTTTTTTTTTTACAGGGTTGTCACCACTTATCAAGGCCCAGAGGCCACTCAAGGATAAGGGTTAATAGGTATACATTAGTCATTGTGATTTTAGCATAGTAAACAGTGGGAATTTTGTAACTTGGATTACTTAGGGGACGATTCAATTAGAACTTGTTCACATTAGACTTTTTCTTTTTTTTTTCATAGGTATCAACACATTATCAAGGCCAAGAGGCCACTCAAGGATAAGGGTTAAAGAGTGTACAGTAGAAATTGGACAATATAATAATCATTAGTAATGAAAATTTGTTAAATTTGATAACTTATATGGAACGGCTCATCAAGAACTTATTTACGTTAGACTTGAAGACAACCATATTGTAGTCAGCCGGAAAGCAGGAAAACGGAAGACAATTCCACAGGCGTGCAGTTCTAATAAAAAAGCTTTGTTCATGGAATCTACGTTTAGGTTTAGGCACAGATAAAGAGTGGGGGGAATTATTGATAGTGTTTACAGCTAGACGAGTGTTTCTTGTGAAAGTTTGGCGAGGGGGGACCATAGATTGAAGCTCAGTCGAACACTTTCCATGAAAATAACGATACATCAGAGACAAACTCGCAACATCTCTTCTGTGAGATAGAGGTTGCAAGGAAGAGAAAAGGACATCTCCTACGAGGCTACGAAGTCTATTTTGAACTCTATCAAGGCAGGACAAGTCCTTTCTAGCAGCTCCTGCCCAGATGTGGCAACAGTATTCCATCCTTGGACGTACCTGGCTCTTATATAAATAGAGAATTGCATCAGCAGTGAGATATCTACTGGATCGATAGAAAGATCCCACCATTTTTCCAGCGGCCTTGGCAACAGATTTGATGTACGTGTTCCATTTAAGATCAGGAGTAATGGTCAAGCCCAGAAGCTTGTCAAAACTTGAGGCCTCCTGAAGACGAGAGCCATTCATTTCAATTGATGCCAGATGGGGATCAGAATGCTGATTATGTAAAGAGAGAAGCTTGGTTTTAGATGCATTAAAAGTAACCAGACACTCCTTTCCCCATTGTACTACATGCTCAAGATCAGAGGAGAGAGAATTGGAGAGAACTTGGTCGTTTACTGTCTTAGATGTGCTACCATAAATGGTAGTGTCGTCAGCATAAATGTCTACAAATGATGTAAGGATGTGATTTGGAAGATCATTAATGTAGATCAGGAAGAGAGTTGGGCACAGGATGGACCCCTGAGGGACACCGGCATTAATACTGTGGGCTTCTGATTTTTGCCCCTCAACTACTACTCTTATGAACCTATCAGAAAGAAATGATTTAATAATTGAGAAGACATTTCCAGCTATACCATAGCTAGAGATCTTATGAAGTAAACCTTTATGCCATACCCTATCAAAGGCCTTAGATATGTCAAGAGCAATTGCCCTAGAAAGGTTGCCTCCATCGAAAGATTTGCTACTCCTATGAGATATAACTGTAAGCACATCTGCTGTAGATCTAGCAGAACGGAAACCATATCGAGTGTCACTAAGAAGGTTATTTTTGTTGAGATGGTTGATTACTTCTGTATTTAACACAGATTCCAGCAACTTACTCATGACGCACAGGAGACTTATTGGCCTGTACTGAGAGGGGGATGAGCGATCACCTGAATTCTTAAATACAGGGCATACTGATGAAATTTTCCAGGGAGATGGGAAACTATTCTCCTTAAGACAACGTTTAAATAGTTTTGTAAGTATGGGCGCTAGTTCAGGTTGAAGTGTTTTGAGTACTATAATTGGAATACCGTCCGGGCCAGTTGCTTTACTGGAATCAAGGTTTTTGATTAGCTTGGCAACATCACGTACAGATATACGTATATCACATAGTGTGTTTTAAGATACAGGAGGAAATATTGGGGGTTGGCGGCCTTGATCGCAAAAGGTAGAATTAGCTGCAAAGTTCTTGACAAAGAGTTTTGCTTTGTCTGATGCTGACGAGATTACCTCAGGTCCATTGATGATAGTTGGGATGGAGCACACGCTTCTGTTCAGAATTCTGTTTGCTATTTGCCAAAACTGGTGGGAACCAAGCCGCTGCTCAGCTACTTTGGACTTAACAGATTGAGCATACAACCATCTTGCGCTCTTTATTACTTTCTTACAATGGTTGCTGGCAGTCCTGAAAGCGGCTTTAGTTACCATAATGCTGGTTTTTGAAAATTTTCAAACGATATAATGCTTGAAATTGTCGAACTGAACATTGAAACAATTGTAACGTAAAATAAAATACACTTTTTGTTGCCATCAACACGTTGTTTTGAAGTCTTGATTTTGCATACACAGTATAATTCTTATATATATATATATATATATATATATATATATATATATATATATGTACAGGGTGACCAAAAAAAACAAAAACTAAATGGAGAATAAAGGCCAAAAACCCTTGTGTTTTGATGCGATGTTTTGAATATAATAAACTAGTTAAAACCAAAGTTTCATTTCATTCGGAAAAAAACACTAAGAAACGAGGCCTAATTATAGTCGGGGCCCGTTTTTTTGGGTTACCCTGTATATATATACATGAATATTATCACAATCAACTGTAAATAGTTAACTGATATATATATATATATATATATATATATATATATATATATATATATATATATATATATATATATATATATAAAGCCGTTTCAATGGTGTCAAAGTGCCTAAACGTATTGATGCTTCCAAATTGAAGGATCCAGTCATACAAAGTTCCTTGAAATCTGCTTTCAACCAGGTGGATTTCTCAGATTGTGACTGGGAGACAGTAAGAGATACAATATACCAAAAAGGTGTTGAAGCTCTTGGGTTGAAGGTTTCCAGACATAGAGATTGGTTTGCTGATAATTACAATGAAATTAAGCCTCAAATTGATAGAAAGCGGAAAGCTTATTTGAGACTTCTCAACTCTTAACCTCTGAACGAGCCAGCGCTCGCTGCCCACTTTTCTTCTGTTCGGAGTGAGGTTCAGTGTTGTGTGCACCAAATAAAAAACAAATGGTGGTCTGACCTCTCCAGGTAGATACAGACTGCCTACGATCATAGAGATATCAATACATTCTACACTCTGCTTCATCAGGCTTATGGTCCAACATCCTCTTCAACTACACCACTCCTGGCGAAGGGCGGGAAAACCTTGCTGAAAACCTCATATGAAATTGTGCATCGATGGCATGAACACTTTCATGATCTTTTTCATAACCCATCCAATGTTGTTGTTGCTGCAATAGAAAGTATCCCTCAATGTTCCTTTTGTCCAGAACTTGAACCGACTCTTGCGGAAACAGTTGACTGCATAAAACGAATAAACTCGAACAAAGCCCCTGGGCTGAATGGCATCCCTGTTGAGCTGCTGATACATGGTGGTGTCAATGTACATTGTGTGGTCCACTCTTTGATACTGTCAGTATGGCAGGGTGACCAAGATTGGGTAGATGCCATCTTGGTTATGTTGTACAAAGGAAAGGGTACAAGGTCTGATTGTGGAAATTATCGAGGTATCTCGCTGCTGAGTGCGGTTGAAAAGGTGTTTGCACGGCTTTTGCTAAACCGATTGGAAAAGTATGTATGTCCTAATATCCTTCCGGAATCCCAGTTTGGATTTAGAGGTGGGCGAGGAACTGTGGATATGGTGTTTTCTGCTAGACAGCTCTTGGAGAAATGTATCGAACAGCGTATGCCTCTTTGCCAGGTGTTTATGGACTTTTACAGACAAGTTCAAGCAACTTCATCATAGTATGAGAGGTCGCATCAACTTCAATGGTCGGCTTTTGGAAGAATTCCATATTGATAATGGTGTGAAGCAGGGTGATATAGCTGCACCAACATTGTTTTCGCTCTATCTGACTGCTGTGCTCTGGAATGGTTTCCACGATTGTGATATGGGTGTTTATATCAGATTTCGAACGATTGGAAAGGTGTTCAACTTCAGAAGATTCCAAGCCAAAACACTTGTTATGGATGGACTTGTTAGTGAACTGTTGTATGCTGATGATGCTGACCTGGTAACACACTCCCCAATAGATATGAAACTAGTGATGGATCTCTTTACAAATGCTTGTACCTGCTTCGGCCTGACAGTTAGCATTAAGAAAACTAAAGTCATGTACACTCCCACTCCCGATGATCTGTATGTGGAACCTGATATCTTCGTCTGTGGAAATCGCCTTGAAGTCGTAAAAAATTTTGTCTACCTTGGGAGTGCCTTATCAAATGATGACACTCTTAATGCGGAAATAAGAGAGAATCAGCAAGGCATCTGATGCTTTTGAAAGGTTACAAGATAGAGTCTGGTCTGATGGTGATCTAACTCTGACAACTAAAATTTTAGTATATCAAGCATGTGTAGTACCATCCTTACTCTACGCATCTGAAACTTGGATCTTGTACCGGTCACATATAGAATTACTCGAGAGGTTTCATCAGCACTGCCTTAGACACATTCTTGGTTTAAAGTGGTGTAGCTTTGTCCCTGATACATATGTCTTTAAAAAGGCCAAAATAACCAGCATTGCTACCATTGTTATTAAGAACCAGTTGCGTTGAGCGGGTCATCTCATCCGGTTTGAAGACAATCGACTCCCAAAACAATTGTTCTATGGTGAGCTCTTTCTTGGAAAAAGACCCCACCAAAAGCCCAAAAAACGTTTTCGTGATAGCATCAAGGAGAGTCTGGTGAGCTTTCATATTCCTGTTGACAGTTAGGAGTCCCTAGCGTATGATCGCAAGCAGGCATAATATGGAATGGCTGACCCACTCAAATAAGACCGATGACGAGGGAAGGTTCTGTCATGATTTTGCCATAGCTTATGACCTCACTCAGATTGTTCACGAACCCACCCATATGCCCGATACTACTAGTATGTAAGCCTTCTAGACAGTGGCGGCTCGTGCCTAAGATTAGTGGGGGTGCTGTTATAAAGAAAGCACCTATTTTTTTTAATATTGTGTAAAAATAAAACAAACATAAAATTATACATAATTTATACGTATGCACACGTATAAAAATACAATAACTTAAAGGAATCCTAAATATTTTACTTATTACATTCATTTGAAAGTAAACTCCATTCTTCTTGTTTTAATTTGTGAGAAAAGATTGATAATTTTCTCCTTAACTTCTGAATGACTGCTGAAGAACTTTTTTATCAATTGAAAGCACTGCAAGTTCATTTAGTCTTTCGCAACCCATGGTGTTCCTTAGAAAAGTTTTTATTCTTTTCAGAGTTGAAAAACAACGTTCTATCTCTTATGTAGTCATGGGAATTGTCAAGATAATTTTTATGGGTTTTGTGATTTCACTAAGAACATCGTTTAAATTGTTTTCCAAAATAAATTTCAGGAGATCAATTACTTTGCAATACTCATGGATATCTGACCTACTATAAAATATTTCTAGCTCAGTTTCAAACTTTTCTTTGTCAATCATGGAATATGCTTCAGTTGTCAAGGATATCTCTTCTGTAGGTAGTTTTTTTTTCTTAAAACTAGCAAAGCTTATCTTGTAAAACAATTTAGCAAGTATTAAATGTTTAGTTGAAGAATATCTGTCCGTTATATCAACAGATATATAGTCACGCAATTCTTTAGCTTCGCCCTTGGGTGTTTGTGAAGGATTTTCACAGTATTTGGTGTTTCTTATCTCTAAAATAGCAGTTTTGAAATTTGTTATGTATTCATTGACTTTATATATGCTAATTTCCCGAGAAATAATTTCAACATGAGACATAATTTTATGAAATGACTCAAACCAAAATATGAAATTTTCATCGTTCAAATATTTCAGAATTCCTATCGCTTCTGCAACGGTCTCATCTACATATGATGTTGACTGAATTTCAGTGACAGTTTTTTTATGCTTGAACATTTTCATGAACTCTATTTATTTATGTTAAAGTTCCACCTTGTGGCGGATACACGTAGAATGCTTACATCCAGATGCTTCTTGAAAAATGGACAGACGCTGTGGTGATCTAGAAAAGAAAGTCGGAATAGCCAAAATGTTATAGATAAATATTCTAGCATTTCGTGTAATGCTTGCTGCATTCCTCATTATTAAATTAAGTTGATGCGCATAACAGTGAGTGAAATGCGCATTACTATAAACTGCTTTTATTTTTGCCTGAGCACCAGCTTTTTTGCCTTTCATGACATTTGCATCATCAAATGTCTGAACTATCAGTTTTTGGCGATTCCCTTGAAGGATTATATCTAATTGTTGTAGAATACATTTTGATATCCTATCAGCGGTTTGGTTTTCTGGAATAAAGAATCCCCAAATGCGTTCAAGTATTTTTTCATCCAAGACGTACCGTAAAACAATGATCATTTGTGTATGTTCAGACACATCTGTTATTTCATCAGCCATGACAGCTACAAAGGAAGCTTTGCTAATTTCTGCCCTTATTTCATTATGGTATATTTGTAAAAGACAGTCAAGTATGTCATTCTGAATAGTCTTGGAAACACCTTTGAAGACATTACTGGTTTCCAAGTGATTCTTTAAATCTGGATCTAATTAAGATGCAAAATTTAAAAATCCTCTAAATACACTTGGATTTACTGAATCATCTTTTTCATCATGTCCTCGTGAGGGAGTTTCAAAGTTCCCACGAAAGAAAATACAATCTATTATTTTAGATAAAATTTCACGGTTCTTCTTAACATTCATGTTATGATGATTGATTGAAAGTCTGCAGGCCTCACTAAGTTTTTCTTTAATATTTATGGTCCCCAAAATTGATAGGGAAACTACATTGTCAACGTGCTTCTCATGCTTTTCAGTTCTATCTTTCATTTTGCTAATAGTTCTGAAACTATCTTTTGTCCATGTTACATCACCCCCTAACAACAAACAAGGAAAGCAGAACAATGCCTTTTTTAGTTCACAGCCGCAAAGCTAACTTTTCCGTTGGTACCATTAAAGCTACGAATATACACTTTGTTGTTGCTAATGCCTGGCTGAGATATTTGAATATCAGGCGTTGAACGGCTTCTTTTCTTAATTACAACTTTATCATGGAGAGACTGCTGTGAAAACTCAATCTGTTGAAGTTCATTTACCGTCGCAGAAGTTATTTCTTGGGGGTGCAATGAGACCATGGTTAAATTCTTTTTATATCAATTGTATTGGGAAAGGTAAGTACTAGGTAGTCTATTAGTAGAATATCAATTAGGGTAGAAGGAATACAATGTTTATGTGATCCTCTTTTTGCGATTCAACTGAACCGGAAGTTCTAACTGAGTTGAATCATACTTTTATAACTTTTAGGTCACAGATTTTTATTAACGAAAAAAGTTTTACTATTTAACAACGGTTTTATTTATAAAAAGCTTATTGTTAATTAAAAATAGGCGTATAAAAAAATAAGCTTGTCATTAAAATTACTTTTTTTAATACAAATATTTTTAACTTTGCCATTATAAGCCGTCGAAAAAGGGGTAATACGCAAAAACATTTTAATCAAAAAACACTATTTTAAATTGTATACACTTTACAGAGTAATAAAAAAATATACAAATATATTTCTTTTAAACTTTACAGATTAAATAAAATTTTACCGCAGGCAAACAAACGAAAAACATTGTTTAAATACATTTTATTTAAAATTTTTTAATTATTTATTTTTTCATAAAAACAAAATCTTTGCCTGCAAACGATGGTAAAGTTAGGAGATTACCATTTAAAAATGGTTTTATTGGATAACAGTTTTATTTAAAATTTAAAAATGTGTTTATAAAAAACTTTGTAAATAAAATATAGAATAAAAAAGTTTACATGTTTGTACTATGAGCAAACAAAAAAAATTAAAGATACATAATTTTATTTACAAATCTTTTTAC
>NC_136489.1:24810514-24813014 GCF_053919585.1 Euprymna scolopes | reverse complement strand
GCCATCAACTCCCCGTATTTCCTCCTATAACAGACAACACGCTATGCAACATACAAATATCTGTGGTTGAGGTCGCCAAGCTGATCAAGAACCTTGATTCCAGTAACTGGCCCTGATGGCATTCTAGTTATAGCGCTGAAAAAGCTCAAACCAGAACTTGTCCCCGTACTTACAAAACTTTTAAAACGTTGCCTTAAGGAGAAGTGCTTTCCAAGACTCTGGAAAACCTCTTCAGTATGCCCAGTATTTAAGAATTCAGCCGAAAAGTTATCTCCCTCTCAGTACAGACCATAAGTCTCCTGTGTGTCATGAGTACGTTGTTGAAATACATATTAAATAAAGAAGTAGTCAACAACCTCAGTAGAAACAACCTTCTTAGTGACATGCAATATGGTTTTCGCTCCACAAGATCTACAGCAGGTTATATCTCATATGATTAGTGAATCTCTTGACAAAGGCTTCCTTTCCAGGGCAATTGCTCTTGACATATCGAAGGCCTTTGATAAGGTACGGCATAAGGGCTTACTTCACAAGATTTCCAGCTATGGTATCACTGGTAATGTTTTCTCAATCATTAAATCATTTCTCTCTGATAGGTTCATAAGAGTAGTGGTTGATGAGCAGAAATCAGATGCCCTCAGTATTAATGCTGGAGTCCCTCAGGGGTCCATCCTGTGCCCAACTCTCTTCCTGATCTACATCAATGAGCTCCCAAAACACATACTTCAATCATTCATTGACATCTATGCTGATGACACAACCATCTACAGCAACACATCAAAGGCCGTAAATGACAAGATTCTCTCTAATTCTCTGTCTTCTGATCTTAAGCACGTGGTACAGTGGGGGAAGAGGTTGCTGATTACTTTTAATGCATCTAAAACCAAGCTTCTATCTTTACATCATCAATGCTCTGATCCCCATCTGGCATCAATTGAAATGGATGTCTCTCGTCTTGGGGAGGCTCGTATGTTTTGACAAGCTTTTGGTTTTGACCTTTACTCCTGATCTGAAATGGAACACGCACATTAGGTCTGTTGCCAAGAATGCTGGGAAAATGGTAGGATCTTTCTACCACTCTAGAAGATATCTCACTACTGATGCAATTCTATATCTATATAAAAGCCAAGTACGTCCAAGGATGGAATACTGCTGCCACATCTGGGCAGGAGCTGCTAAAAACAGCCTATCCTGCATTGACAGAGTACAAATTAGACTGTGGGATGCCCTTTCCTCTTCCCTGCAACCTCTCTCCCACAGAAGAGACATTGCGAGCCTTTGTTTTATCGTTATTTCCATGGCAAGTGCTCATCTGAGCTCCAATCTCTCGTCCCCCCTTGCCAATCTTTCACGAGAAACACCCGTCTGGCTGAAACTAATATCAATAATTTCCCCCGCTCTTTATCTGTGCCTAAATCCAAACGTAGATTCCATGAGCAGAGCTTCTTTCTCAGAAGGGCACAACTGTGGAACTCTCTTCCATTTGCCTGTTTCACACCTGACTACAACTTAGATTTCTTAAAGTCTAACATAAACAAGTTCCTGACAAACCGCCCTCTTAAGTAAGACACTATATCAAATCTTCTATACTAATAATTACTACAATACTATCTCATTGGTTACTGCACACACAATAACCCTATCCCTGAGTGGCCTCCGGGCCTTTACAAGTGGTGAAATATACATATATGTGTGTGTATATATGTGTTTTATACATATATATGTATGTATATATATGTATATATATATATGTGTATATATATATGTATATATATGTATCTATATATGGATGTAGATATATATGTGTATATATATGTATATATATGTATGCATATATATGCATATATATGCATGTATATATATGTATATTTATATATGTATATATATGTGTATATATATGTATGTGTATATACATGTATATATATATATATGTATATATGTATGTATATATTCTAGGAGAAGCAAATCTCTGATTTAAAAAACCATAAAGCTGGAGACCAGTACCCGCATTAAGCTGGTCTGCAGTTTAACTTGTTATTGGCTATCTTGCTCTTGCTTGTTGCTGGATCTCAACATTTTGAACCGAGAGAGAGACTTAGCTGTCATACAAAGCTAAGACTCTGTAACATCACCTGTGTATAGATACTCCCTCAAGCATTTGTCTATAAAAATGGTCCTGTGGCGATGGAAAAGTTATGACGCATGGAGGCTTGAAATGCTGGAAACATGTAACAATTGATCTCAATGACCATCTTCAGTATCATGCCTGCATGAGCGTGTGAATTTACCAGTAGAACTAAGAAAAAAAAGTCATTTCTGGGCTCATGGACATTAAGTGTCTGAGGGAGTGGCACTCGTCTGACAAGACGTTTGCAATCATCATCATCATCATGTATATATATGCATGTATATATATATGTATATATATATATGTACATATATATATGAATGTATATATGTATGTATATATATATGTACATATATGCATGTATATATGTAT
>NC_136489.1:24788014-24805514 GCF_053919585.1 Euprymna scolopes | reverse complement strand
CTGTGTGTGTATGTGTGTGTATGTCGGTTGGTTTGTTGCATTTGTTTTACGGCACATCGACCCTTTTTAGGTTATTTAATGCCGAATCCAGTGATTTGAAGAAATGATTTTTAATAGAATATATTTGTGTTTTTCAAGTCGGTTTCTATTTTACCCATCGTAGGGACCCTAACAGGTACTACCATTCCAAGCCAGAGTGGACCTAGGAGCAATGCCAATTTAGTGGTGGCTCCGCACTTTCCAACCCTGGGGCCTTACCATCGTATATAGTTTAAGGTCATATCCAGGACCTTGTGTGTATGTAATTGATCTTTGTTATATATATATATATATATATAAAGCTGAATGTCTGTGTGTGGGTGAGTGTGTGTGTGTGGTCACGATTAGGCTCCTATATGGTTGACTATTTTAAAAAACTGATTACATATAATGATAGAAGATGTATCGAGACACAGGAATGGGTGTGTTTGATCTGGCAGAACGTAGGTTCATTAAAATTGTGGGATCTGCGTTCGCGCCTGGTCCACAAAGTATGGAAATAAAACATTTTAAAATTAAAAAATAAAAACGTTTACAAGTGTTTTTGATATAGATGTGCATAAGAATACTTTGATAAGTATGTTTTAACTTAAATATGGATGGTATTATAAAATTGTGGGGTCTGCGTTCGCGCCTGGCTTCTATAGAATTGAAATAGGCACAAACTTTAATAAAGACTTTTCATATCTATCTGTGTAAGTATACTTTGATAATTATGTTTCAGTTTTAAGAAATATGGTATAATAACATTATAGGGTGTTCGTACGCACCTGACCTTCATAGAATGGAAATATGTCACAAAGTTTAACAAGGTTTTTTTTTTAAATAGATCCACAGAATATTGTGATAAGTGTTTCAGTGTGAACAGGTATGGTATAATAAATTATGGGGTTTATCTATTTTATTTTTACTTTCATCATATTTTGCTTTGGTTTTGATACCCCCAAATTCAACCCAAATTTACAACCCTTCCTTTTCATAACCTATCATACTTTATTGAATCAAAGTCCATATTCTGTAGGCTTTTTTGAACCCAGTCAACGATGGGTACTTTTGCTAGTATATATATATATATATATATATATATATATATATATATATATATATATATATATATAACTCTCCTGTCAACTTCAACGTCGGACATCTCATTCATCAGAAAGTGGATGCTTATATCCGATGCGACAATCACTTAAATATAAAGCTATGAAGTGTACACGAATTCTGTTTAAGAGACAGGATGACCGGTGTTATTGATGTGGTTTCTGTTGCTAAATCTCTCTGGTGATCTTGACGATTTCTTGCGTCGAGCGTTTTACTATCCTTTTGAGAGCTGGCTCTTTGTTTCCTTCAATCTTGCATCAATAGCATCAAACGTTTGAAATTATACGTTGGCAGATTCAGACTATTTTGAGAAGGCAAAACACAGGAGCTTTACATTTACAAAAATTATTACCTCCCATTGCAAAATTCTTCAATGTATACAGAGGCACACACATTATCTAAAAAGTGAGAGTGCGTGTGTGTGTGTGTGTGTGTATATATGTGTGTGTGTATGAAGAAAATACTCAATCTATATATTCCACGAATATTTCATTTACTGACTTGAAATTTGTTATATAGGGTATTCAGATGAATTCTGTTTACGATACAGGATAACCGGTGTTATTGATGTTGTTTCTGTTGCTTAATTTCTGATGATCCTATTGATTTCCTACATCCTTCCGCGAGATGGCTCTTTGCTTCCTTTAATCTTGCTTTGATAGCATTTGCAAAAATTATTACCTCCCATTGTTACAAGAACAAATCGCCTGTTATTGTAAGTGAGTAAATATGAAGTAGGATAGCCGAGGATTCGAACTTGCGAAGCTAGATTTTGAATTGAGAATTCCGATCATAAGTTAAAATAAATAATACAGAATGTTATTGAAAATGGAATGTATAATTACCATTGTTTAGTTCACACAAAATAGTTAGAAATCTGTTTATTAAGAAAGGAATGTAATGATGAATTTTGTTTCTGTTAAAGAAATGAAATTGAAATAAGGAATTTAAAAATGAACAATGGGAAATGTTTGTAAAGTTGGGTAATCAAAAATTAGGTTAGAGAGTCGGCTTTGTAGAAACGTAAGGAAGTGCATGTTGGGCCACGGAATCGAGATGCACGTGTTTAGTCATGAAATGACGTCATGAGTTCTCAATATAGAGAACTTTAGGCAGTCAGTCGGGGAGGAGAGAGAAGTCAGTGAGTCAGACACAGAGCTGACATGGAACCTTGGACGCGAAGGAGAGAAGAAAGAATCATGTAGAGACTTGCATTCCTTGATGCAAAACCATTGATCGGTAGAAATGGAATAAACGAACAACTTCATCTTTTTGTATCTGCGTCTTCGTGTTATGTTATTCAACAGAAAGGTATTGTCAATTTATATTATAAGAACTTTGTTAAAATCATCATCTTAAAAATAGGTAAAGAAATATATGTGTCAATGTTATAGAAACACTCCCATTCACAGAACTGTCAAACAGTATAAATGTCAAACACATTATCAATCTCTCGGTCTATCTATCTATATATCAAATCTCTCATTGTGTACTACATGCCGTCAGCTCTCCTGTATTAACATGTACCCTGTCTCTTTATATATACATAACTGTCTCTCTCTTAATATATACGCGATATATGTGCACACCAACATGAACACTCTAACACGAAAAACAAATACATACGTCATCCCTTCGAAAATAACACGCAGTATGCAACACCATTGCAAAATTCTCCAATTTATACGAAGGCATGCATATTATCTAGGCACCGCCAAAAATGGCCGAAAAATCAAGTTGTTTTTGTTGTTGTTTTAAAACGAAATTACATTTATTAAAATCCATTATTTCTGAGTAACTTTTTCTTCCAGAAAGATAAAACCTTGAATTTTATCATATAGAAAACAGAATAAGGTAAAACTTTTTCTACTATTTTTAATTAAATTTTAAATGTTAAATTTTACCCAAAAGTTAACAATTGACATTTTTTGTCTTGCACAAAAAACGTACATAAATATATTTTAAAAAAGGTTTTTGAAATAATTAATTTATTTATTTGTTGTCTAACTAAGATTTAGGATGATTTTCTATGAGAATATGCAAAAATATTATAATATAAGTACCTGGATTTCAAATAATTCCACTTATTCATATAGGCAACCAGTTACTTCGCGTCGATCTAGAGTCTAGATCGACAATGTTTACGTTTGTATTCGATAAACAGCAAACTATGGAAGACCAAACAGGCCAAAAAAACTTATTTTTCAGTAACGAAAATTTCAATGTATTATTAACGCTGAGGCTGGCCAGTACCAGATGGGTGACCATTTGTATGAGTTTGGTTTTTAATGTGTATGTGTGTGGCGGCCAGGCTCCCCAAAATGAGGGAGGGGCAATTTAAAGAAGAATAAAAAAAATTATTTCAGCGCGTTTGGTCCACCGTAGTCGAAAGGCGGCAAACGTTTTCAAACGGGATCGAAAAAATGATGCTATTTTAAACACAAAGAGCACAATATTTATCGAATTTTTTTTTTGTATCGATTCTTCAAAGCATGCCTTGATTAATAATGGTAATGCATTATTCAGCTCGCTAAAAAAATTGTTAATTTATTTATCAAAGATTTTAAAATGGCTTTTTTCGTATAAATATTAAAAAAAAATGTTTTTTGTTTTGCTTAACTTAAATTAATTATTTTACTCAACATATTCACCGAATTTCACACTTCAAAACTCAAAAGCGGGATAATTAAACACAATCGAAGTTCTAATATTCAGACGTAAAAATAAGGTATGCAAACAATTTTTTTTAATCTATATTTCTGTCCCTTACAACAACACAATATGTTGTGTTCAGTTTCAGATGATTATTTTAAGCATATTTGTACCACCTCAAAACAAGGGGGGGTTGTAAGCAAAAAAATATATATATATATAAATATCGTTTATGAAAAATAAGTAGACTGTTATAAAGTTCATTCTTCTCTTAATAATCGCTGAAAATTTCGTATTGATCGGATAATTACCTGATTTTTGGTAGATTTTTAAAAAGATGGTCCGTCAAAAAGTACTTACTTACCCCCCCCCCAGTTTTGGCGATGCCTAATATTATCTATATATCTACAAAAGTGAGAATATGTGTGTGATGACAACTCTCAATCGACATACTCAACGAAATTTTTATTTACTGACTTGTAATTTATTATAGAGGGTACTCAGACATGTGGAAAACTTTTTAAGCGGTTTACATCCGGAAAAACATGCTACTAAGGGATCAAAATTGAATAATTGGTACTTGGGCTGGGTGGGTCATCTAATATTTATCTGTTCACATGAGAGCTTTCTTACGTTAATAATAAGAAGTTTTGAAAACACTTTTTAAAATCGTGGCAAGCTTGTCTAATGGTTATCGTACTTGACTCACTGATTTAGGTTTTGATTTCGATCTCAGCTCGAGTATTTTGTTTTACTTACAAGAAGTGAAGTGTTTAGAAAAAAAACATAATAGTCGCATGCACATGTTTCAGTCTCACTCGGTTTTTTACTTTATTTTTTTAAGGGAATTTAACGCTATGTTTAATACCGGGCAACGACGGGTACCTCTGTTAGTGTGTGTAATATATATATATATATATATATATATATATATATATATATATATATATATATATATACTAAATATTTACCGATTTCTGTATAGTCATTTATAGAATAATAAAAAGAACAAATGAAATCTTTTCTTCAGTTTTTCGTAAGTGTTTTTTTTTTAATATTTAAAAAAAAAAACAATAAAAGCAAAACATTTTTCTATCTACTCGGAATTATTTTTTAAGCTAGAAATTTATTGAGATTACCAAATTATTCTAATTGGTATTAGTTTTTTTATGTTCCGAAGGGGCAAATTACTCTAAAATAAAGATTTTTTAAAAATCGATGTTGGAATAATAATTCCAAATAAATTTAATTAAATATGTTATCAATATAATTATTGTTTAAAATTTATTAAATAACCATTTTAAATAGAAAACTTATAACAACTCTCTCGCTAGAAACATTAACTAAGATACTGCTATTTAATAATATCGATTTTTCTTAATGTAATATGCAAATAAGAGTTTGCAAGAATTGTACTATATATAGAAATAAATGAGAGAGTAAAGTACGAAAACTTTTGTATATATCAATCAAATTGTGAACAAACAAACAAACAGACAGGAATACGAACTTATATATACAGATACTAGCATGGGTACCCGGCGATGCCTGGGTTTACATGAAGTTCCGTTTGGAACACACCTGCTAATCTAATCATTTTCGTCATAGGCAACGTGGATACTCCAACAACAATTCCAAAAATAAAAGAGCGGATAAAAACATGTAAGAAATATGTAATAGCCTCTCCACTAGATATTTCGGCAGAAGGGCTACAAAGAGAAGAAACTATTCTCCGGATATTGAGCACTGAAAAGAACCCCCCTCAATAATTAAAAATAAATCATTACAACTTTTGTTTCAATAAAAATGCCCGTGCGATCGCAAAAAAAAAAAAAAAAAAAAATTAGCCAAGTAGGCAGAACCCCTAAAAAATGAAGATCTATTAAAAATTAATTCCAAAAACAATTAAATAAAAGTTTTCGTCATTGTAATGCCCCTCCCCTAATATAATTTGCCATATTTGGGGTTCGTTTTGTTTATAAAATTGTAAGGTGAAAGTACAGAGTTGTCTCATAAAAATTAATTTAATTTATCGTTATTTTATGTTTTAATGTAATTCCTGACCCACCAACAAAAAAAAAAAAAAAAATTATATTTGTCCCCTCCCCTCGATTGCCAAACTTGAAAAAATGCTAGAGGTGACATGTCTCGTTGAATGCTTGATGGCCAAAAAGTGAGTGCTCATTTTACGTTAAATTAATATGGAAAAGTGATCCTCCACCCTAAAATCTTAATTTTCTTTCATATTATTTATAAAGGCGATTTAAACATATTAGGCCAAAAAAGTAGATCTTTATTTTTAGGTGGGTCACATCGTAAAAATTTACCGATTTCTGTATAGCCGTTTAAAGAATAATACAGACGAACAAATGAAATCTTTTCTTCAGTTTTTCGTGTTTTTTCTTGTTTTGTTTTTAAATATTTAAAAAAACAATAAAAGCCAAACATTTTTCTATCTACACGAAATTATTTTTTTTAAGCTATAAATTTATTGAGATTACCAAATTATTTTGTCTTGGTGATAGTTTAATTGTTTATGTTTCGAGGGGGCAAATAACTCTAAAATAACTATAACTTTTAAAAAATCTATGTTGGAATTATAATTCCAAATAAATTTGATTAAGTATGTTATCAATATAATTATTGTTTAAAATTTATTAAATAACAATTTTAAATAGAACACTTATAACAATTATCTCGCTAGAAACATTAGCTAAGATACCGTTATTTAATAAAATCGATTTTTCTTAATGTAATGAGATGATCTCTTTATTGTATCTAGTTTGCAAGAATCATACTATATATAGAAATAAATGAGAGAGTAAAGTAAGGAACCTTTATATATATATTTATCAAATTGAGAACAAATAAGCAAACAGACAAACAAATACACAGACAGGAATACGAATATATATATATATATATATATATATATATATATATATATATATATATATATATATATATATATATATATATATAATGATTGTATTGGCGTGGTTTCCTGGATGTTAATCAAATAAAACTCTATTGTTTATAAAATAGTGTTCAATAATAAGTAGCACTGTGTTACTGCATGATTTTCTTTATTTATAAAAACATTATTGGCTACATATATGCATACATGTTTCAGTTGTGATTTGTTTTGGAATCCAGCATCATTGGAGTAAGTTTATTGCTTACTGTCTGAAGTGCGCCAACCGGAGAATGCCACCGGTAATTCCGAGGCAATTTTGAACAGGCCAGAGCTGCCCCCTCTTTTAGTGGTGGTGGCTTGATTATTCTCACCTTCCAGCCTTGTGTAATAATTTCTTCTCACCTTCCAGCCTTGGGTAATAATTTCATGTGGTGGAAAGGACGTAAATAGTCATTTTCCAGATGAGAGAAAGTCTAGCAACCTGACAGAAGATATAACTTAAACACATCAGCAAGTTGAAATGCTGGACCGTATTTCTCAAGTCATATTGTTTCAGTGTCGTTGTAGAGTGAGTATGTTATTGTAAAGATGTACTCTATGTGTATACATCAAGGGATAGTTTATTTACTACAGAGCTATCATGGTGTATCACTCAGATGAAACTGACAAGATAAATTGCAACCAATAATGCAACTTGGTGTGGGTTCACTTAATCATAAGGCGCACACGTATATCGTTTCATATGATGTATTTCTTATGCAGAAAATAAATAACATTTTTCTGAAATCAACTTTTTTTTTTCAAACTAAGTAAAAAAAATATATTGTAAAATCTACTAAAAGAAGAATAATGGTTTTGCTTCAGACAAATAAAAAATATTGATTTTAAAAAAATGTCTACAGGTGAGGGCCAAAAGTACGGCTTAGTGTAATCTATATGAATAAAACGGTAGATGCATGTGTGCGTATCTGTGTGTAAATAGTTAACATATAAACTCTTAAACACATAACACTGAAATTAATATAAAATACTAACCATACACCAAGGATGGTTTATAACGAATAAAATCTTTGTTTGGATGGATGAATAACGCGTACAGAAATATATATCGGCAAGTTAAAATGCAAATTGTTCAATATAACTTATTTTTACTTCTTTCTGCGCATGCCCAAATTTAATTCATTTATTCAAGTCGTTTAAAATTAAATCTTTCTTGCCTATGTCTTGATAACTACATCGGTAGGAGACGCACTAAATAATTGGGTTTCGATTCTAGCTGATGACATTCAAGTCATTTTTTGTTATTTTTGAAATTACTACTATATATTAAGTACAAAATAATACCTAGTAGAAAATTGGCTCTGTAATTATAAATACGAAATTTGCATGAATTAAAATATATTTAAGAGTATTTTATAATCTGACAAGACCGGGTAGCCCTCACCACCAACACCACCACCACCACCACCACCGCTAGTCATTAAGAAAATTCACAATATTTTGTTTTCTGATGTTTTGATATGAGATTTAACTGTTTGTATTATATGAATTATTCAGACAAATGTTTTTCAGCGGATTTTATTTATAGAGTGAATACGTTCGTGTAAAGCCTTATTGCCCGTGTATGTTGCAAGATACAGTTCATTTAATGGATAGCTATCGTGGTGTAGCACTACGATGAAACTGACAAGATGAATGACAACCGACGTCACAGCTCGGTGTAACCACACTTAACCATTACGGGGCATAAGGCGTTCGCGGCAATCACCTGACTAGTTACAACCACTATCAACAATGTCCCTTACTCTCTATCGGTGCCTAAAACTAAGCGAAAATTTCATAAACGGAGTTTCTTTATTAGAAGTACTAAAAATATCATATTTCGTGAGGTTTTACGTGTCGAGCGAAGAATCCTTATATCAAGCTGTCCTGACAACGCTTATAAAGAGAGATTGTAGACGCTCGTGGGTAGTATTGATTTCTGTTTTTTTTCTTTTCTTCAAATCAGTCACGTTGAAAACGTCTTAAAATGAAGACGAAACGTTGATGAATATTCAATAAAAATATCTGCTTTATCCTTTTCATTTCAGTTAGATTGGATTATTATTTCCGTAACTATATATATATATATATATATATATATATATATATATATATATGACAGAAAAAAGAATTTGTAAATTTGTAAATTCTGTACCACAAATATATATATATATATATATATATATATGTATATATATATATATATATATATATATATATATATATATATATATATATACATGGTACAGAATTTGCAAATTTATAAATTTTGTTTCTGTCATATATATATAAAGAGAAATAGAGATATAAAAATATAAACTGATGTCTTTGTTGATGAATATATGAAAAAAATTGCTTTCCTTTTTTATTTTCTATCATGTCGATTTATTATGTCAATAAAAATAATAATAATTATTATTATTATTATTATTATTATTATTATTATTATTATTATTATTATATAAAGAGAGGAAAACGATAGAGAGGGAGACGAACAGAGAGAAATTAAATTGATGCCAACGTTTTCGGTTTTCTATTTGCCATTACTTAAAGTGATCCACTCATAAGCAAGCGAAATTGCCTCGCCAACTTGAGGTTAATTCATAAAATGAAGAAAATAGAAAAATAAATAATAAAACGTTGTATTTCCTTTTTAATATACAGACATCTAAAAGCAAGCGGATTGCGTAAGAACATGTAGCAATTTGTATAGATGCTCATAACATTCTCAGCTGAGCTGCTGCAGGATTACAATCTTCTTTTCAGATACAAGAAATGGTGATAATGGACACGGTGTAGTCTGTGAATGGTATGCAGTGTACTCTGAACAGTTATATCTAGGACATGGTAACATATTTTTTTTTATTTTATTTTTTACATGGTGGTTACCACTTATCAAGGCCCAGAGGCCACTCGGAAATGAGGGCTATTGCGTGTACAGTAATCAATGGGATAGTATCGTAGTAATCGTTAGTATTGGAGATTTGATAAGGTGTCATTACTTAAGGGGGCAGTTCATCAGGAATTTGTTTATGTTGAACTTGAAGACATCCAAGTTGTAGTCAGGTGGGAAACAGGCAAACGGAAGAGAGTTCAACGGGCGTGTACTTATAAGAAAGAAGCTTTGTTCATGGAATCTACGTTTTGATTTAGGCACAAATAAAGAATGGGGAAAATTATTGACAGTGGTTTCAGCTAGACGGGGGTTTATCGTGAAAGATTGGCGAGGGGGGCAGATATTGGAGCTCAGACGAGCACTTCCCATGGAAATAACGATAAAACAAAGACAGGCTCGCAACGTCTCTTCTGTGGGAGAGAGGTTGGAGGGAAAAGAAAAGGGCATCCTCCACTAAGCCACGAAGTCTCTTTTGTACTCTGTCAATGCAGGATAGGCTGTTTTTAGCAGCTCCTGCCTAGATGTGGCAGCAGTACTCTATCCAAAGAGACATTTTATTGAAAGTGGTCCAGACAGTGTATGGAACCACTTGATCTAAGGAGCTAACAAGTACAAAGAAAATGCTTATTGACTTTAATATTGAAAACTATATATAAACTATAAATAGCATGCAAAGAATTTGCAGGCGGAGTGTTTCACAATCTTACGGTTCTCGGAAAAAGAGGAAGCTATATTACATCGGCGTATCAAATGGAGACCACTAGACTAACGCGTTAAAAGAGCTTTAACAAATGAAGCAGCAAATAGATCAGACAATTCTGACGATCACATGCCATAATATTATTTATTTTAAAACATTTCTTAGACTAGCAATATCACCTCTATGAGATGAGGGGGTAGTAGAGAAGAATAAAGGGTGGAGTCGATCAAATTACATTACCTTTTCTGCACTTTATGAAGATCCCTCAAATGAGACGGCGATTCATCAGCCTGAATACTTCGTACATGGTGTGATGTGTACTTTATATATGGTGTGATAGTGAATTTGTTGAGATCGAGAATAGCCTTAAGTGTAAGAAAGTGGTTAGAACGATAGAGAGATTCGACTTTACAAGTAACAGAAAGAACAATGGATCTAACATATGAACGCAAAAGAAAAATTTGATGAGAAAGAAAGATCAAGAAGTTTTAGAGTGTTAACAAGACTGAACAAAAAACATTTTCTGACTTCATATTCATAACTGAATTCAGGTCAACTTCTAGATAGGTTGAATATTTTCACTGATTTGAGAGAGGCACATGTCTTCCTCATCATTTGCTAATGATGAGAACGTTTGAAAATCTCATCATTGAAACAACCAACGGACTTTACTTTTCTGATAACCACATGCCACGAGGAAAGATGAGAAAAAAGAACAAGAAAAAACAACTGATTTTACTCCTAAAGAACGTGGTATATCACCGCAATTTTGATTATAAACCAATGTTTATTTATTTATTTTTTAATGTGTTGTACTGTCGTGTTAAGAGTACAGATTTCATTCAAATTCAAACAATGCTTTTATAAAAAAAAATCCACTGCACACACACACACACATACATATATATATATATATATATATATATATATATATATATATATATATATATATATATATATTGATATGTAGTTTGCTTGAAGCATTGTGTGGGATAAGTATGTAGTAGAGATTTAGAAGGCTATCACAATGCGAGGAATGAGATATAGTCGGTGTTGGTGGCGATTTACAAATCAATAAGTATATACATATATGTCTATATATACATATATTTATTCAGTTGTATTAAATACAAATGTCCTACTCATGTCTGTGACAATATCCATTATATTTAGTGGAAAAAATCCCCTTATAAAACGTGACAGATCGATTCAAAACATACTAGATGATGGAGCGGAAAATGAATTGAATGCCTGTGTGGAGCCTCGGAGCAAATGTAAGGAAGGGATTTATATGTATGGCGTGTTTTAGGTAATTAACATATTTTTGTTCCTTTTTTTTAATAATTTTTTTCGTATATATATATATATATATATATATATATATATATATATATATATATATATATATTAGTTTATAACTTTTTGCTTTTTCGTAAGCTTTTTTTATTTTGCATATTCTATGTCTATTTCGTTGTCTTTATTTTTTCTGCTGCTATGTATTATTAATTTATTTGTTTAGTTTATTTACGTCCTTGCTTGTTTAGTAGAATGACGTCATGTATCTAGGTCACACAAGTTGCTAGCAGGCTTGTACGGGGTAACTTTTGGAGTAAAGAAGTAGAAGGAGGATGTGAAAGAGCGACTACTGTTGCTAATTCGAAAAGAGAAGTAACCAGTGAAACAGAAAGCATAAAAGATAGATAATTGGGGGATTTTATTGAAAGCAGACGAGTGCCGTACATTGTTATTACATATGTGTTTATGTTAGCCAAAACAATAAGACTGAAATTAAACAAGGAACAAGTGAATTTACTGGTAGCCAGAAAAAAATCATAGATTACAATAGAAAAATGCAAGCATGAAAAGTAATATGATTAAGCTTAAACATGGGAAAGTAAAGGACTAGTTGTTAAAACTGGAAAAGAAAAGGATAAGATATTCTAGTAAAATATATAATAAATTTATAACTTAAAATATTGTAGCATTAAGAATTTTTTAAATTCAATTTATAACATTATATAATCAATTCTTAATGCTCCGCTCTCTGTCCTTCTCAATTCGTCCTTATATATTATATATATTGTTTATTTTATATATATAATATACATTGTTTATTCTATATTATAAATATATATATATATTATTTTACATATATTTTTTCTTTTATATATTATATATATACATATTATTGTAGACCCGTGCTAGTGGTTACAAATGAAAGAACCCACAAGTGGTGTAAAGTGTATAAAATATAATATGTATTTATCATAAAGAATACAGGAGCCACTAAAGTGGTATGAGAGGAACGTGTTCGTAGCATGCGGTTAAACACAGTATGAATGTCTCCATCTAGTCTCTTAACCAATAGTATTCATTGGACTGGTTGATTCCACTTAGTTCTTAAATAGGGGTGATGTGTACCCTACAACACCACCCTCCCGAGCTTTTCATTGCCCTGGAATAATCGTATAGTTCTTTTTTCTGGGGTTGATCTCTATCGGGTCGGTCATTTTCCTTTTCTTGGAGGACCGGCGTTGTCCGGCTGCTTGTGGTGTTACCAAGTCGAACATGTCATATATCTGGTCCATTACTTCTTCTTGTTCAGCAGGTGGTTGTTTTTCGTCATCAGTTATACGTTTCCAAATGTTTCTTGTGCGTAAATCTTGGACCTTCGATAATGTAGACCATCCACCTAATCCTTTTCTGGACCTTTCCTAGTTCCCACATTGTGTACCTGGAAAAACACTTTTTCACCAGGTAAATACCTTTTTTTAGGAACTATAGTATTTGGCGGTTTCACCTGTTTTGGTAAAAGTTTCTCAAAGACCTGCCTAATTTTCCTCGCGAACATTAACTCTGCTGGCGACATCTTCGATGAAATCCTTTCATTTGGCGTAATTCAGTAAACTTGTAAAAACTGTTGTAACGCCTTTTCTAAAGGCGTTCCTTTAGCCTTCTTCAGGGCACTTTTCAACGTGTCTGCAAACCTTTCTGCCTGACCATTCGTCGAGGATGATAGGTTGGCGTCGTTGTGGTTAACCTGGAAATCCTCGCAGAAGCTTTTAAAATCTGCTGAAGTGAATTGTGTGCCATTGTCTGACACTAGACAATCAACCACACCAAACCTAGCGAACAATGCATGAAGAGCACTGATTGTAAAATCCGTCATTGGACTTTTACATCGAAATACATCAGGCCATTTTGAAAAAATGTCTGTCACTATTAAATAATAGTTTCCATCCATTGGGCATCTGTGTGTATTCTTGGCTATGGGTGGTTCACGTTAGGCCACGGGCTAAATTGTATTGGGGGACCCTTTGCAGTCAATGCGCATCCTTTACACAACTTTACCGTGCCTTCTATATCAGTGTCCATACTCTTCCAGTAAACGTAGGACCTCATGAGACTCTTCATTCACGTAGCCCATATGAAAATCCTTTAGAATTTTCTTTTGTAGTGTTGCTGAGATTACTACTCTTTCTCGGTACAGCTGTACCTCATTGCACATAGAATAAGTTTCCGCCGCCGATTTATCCATTTTTGCAGTTTTTACGTAGCTCCTTTTTGCTACTTTTGCTCTGTAATATGAGGCCTTGTGCCCTGCTCGCTTGCATAGGTCACATGTTATTTATTTATTTTTATTTTTTTTTTTTTTTTTGGTACTGACATGCATTGTACCCATGAGGTCCTCCACATTTGCTACAAGAGGTCCTAGGATTTTGCCTATCCTCATAATTTTGTGAAGGGTTCTTTTGCTTCTTCGTTGGTAATTGCTGGCGGGCAGGTGTTATAGGACTGGTTGTGTCCACTTAGTTCTCAAATAGAGGTGATTTTTACCCCACAACAATTATATACATTGTTTATTTTATATATATATTATATATATTTTTTATTTTATGTATATATTATATATATTGTTTATTTTATATATATTATATATATTATTTATTTTATGTATATTATATATATATTATATCCATTGTTTATTTTATATATATATTATATGTATTGTTAATTTTATATATATTATATATATTATTTATTTTATATATATTATATATATTATTTATTTTATATATATTATATATATTTTATATACTTTGTTTATTTTATATGTATTATACATATTGTTTATTTTATATATATTATATATATATTATATACGTTGTTTATTTTATATATATTATATACATTGTTTATTTTATGTATATTATATACGTTGTTTATTCTATATATATTATATATATCGACTCTTTTATAGATATTATATACATTGACAAGTAGATTTGATATTCTCCTTTTTGCTAACCCTGTGGTCAAGAATATATCATTTTCCTCGCACATAGTTGACATTATTAATGTAGTGTTATCGTTGATAACACACGTAGGCGTCGGAACAAGCAAAGGAGAAAAAATGTTTGGAATCAGCAAAATATATGCATTTATCACAGTTTGACGTAGCACAAAAAATGTTAAGAACAATATGATACATAAGCAATACCTTCACAAAAAAACACTCGACTGGCTACAACTACTATCAACAATTTCTCCCACTCTCTATCTGTGTCTAAATCTAAACGCAGATTCCATGAACAAAGCTTTTTTCCCTAGAACTGCCCACCTGTAAAACACTCTTCCGCGGGTCTGCTTCCTGGCCAACTACAATATCTAAATCTTCAAGTCCAATGTAAACAAGTTCTTATTGAACCGTCCCCTTAAATAATCAAATTCTATTCAACTGATACTATTAACGATTACTACACTTCCACCTTACATTCATTAATCCTTACATCGAGTGGCTTTCGGGCCTTGATAAGTGGTGACACCTTTATTTGAAAAATTACACAAAGAAGCTGCTTCAAAATCGAACACAAAAAAGACAATTTTTCGCATAGCAATAGAAAATAAAAGTGTGACAAATCTACATGCTTATAATTTATGAGCCAGACAAGAAAACGTTGGGTTCCTTAAAAGCTGAAATGATAACAATAAAAATGAGTCTTCATTAAGTATCTCTTGTTATAAAATGAAAATTTGACAAAACATGTTCTGAACGTTTGTATTATTTGGATTAATCGGACTTTCAAGTGTATAAATCGCCATGTTTGTTAAAGGAAAGGAAGGGGGTTAACTCTACATTTTTGAGGTTTCGTATTTAGATTAAGCTGAAAATATATATATATTTTTTTTACATAGGTATCACCACTTATTAAAGACAAGAGGCCACTCGAAGATAAGGATTACAGAGTGTACAGTATAAATTGGATAACATAGTAATCGTTAATAATGGAGATTCGGTAAATGTGTTAACTTATATAGAACGCTTCATCAAAAATTTGTTTACGCCAGACTTCACAAAAACATTTATAAAATTAATACAAACATCAAGCAAAACACTTAAGGCTATCATTTCTAAATTATTTGTAATGAAAAAAAGGGGGTAATTTTAAGTAGACCATTAAACAATTCTAAGTTCTTTTGCTTGATATTTTTATTAACCTTAAAAATTTTCAGTTAATTTATTTCTAACTTAACCTAAATACGAAACCTAATCGTAAATATATAGCTAAACCCCTCTCTTTCCTTTACCAAACATAGCGATTTATATACCTGAAAAAGGTCAGAGGTTACAGCGACCGAAAACGTTGTGTAATCATTAAGTCAATTTTTTTTTTAATATTTCCACCCTAACTCATCAAAAGAATAAGAACTCATTAACTTTAAAAAGAAAAGAAAAGAAGAATTTGCGCTGATTACATAAATAAAATAAATGTAAATAGTTGCATTGTGTTCTATGATTGATATATATATATATATATATATATATATATATATTTCTGTAGAAATATATATTCTTATAATATATACCAATCCTTATTTAAGAACCTCAATGTAATTACAGAGCAATGTACTGAGTAAATGATAAAAACTATATTCCAAAATTCATTATGTTGACCATCTTATAATTTATTCCTTTAATTCAGTTGACATTTACAATTCTTGACAGTATCTGTTTCGTAGCACAAAATAAATCACTTAATTATTATCCATCACTTAATTATTGTCAATCAATGAATCTTTTGCTCTTAACTCATCAGAAGAAATAGGAACAATCACTAGCGTAGCTAAGGGGGGGGGTTAGGGTTAGGGTTATAGAGCTATACAGGGGTGACAAAGTTTCCCCCCAAAAAAAAATTTTTCAGCCAGGCTAAGGTACGAAAATAGACGGAAATAGAACTTATTTATTATCTATTATGTAATTTTTAGTTTAAAAATTTTTTTTTTTAAATATTACAAACTCTTAAATAAAAGTCATTGAAAAATCTTTTTGCAGATTTTCATTTAAAACTCTAAACCCTGTACTTTTGAAATCATTTAATGACATTCATTTCATTTTTAACTGAAAAAAAAGAAACGATTATATATATATATATATATATATATATATATATATATATATATATATATATATATATATATTTACCAGTGGTGAAAAAACCGGACTAGTGTGTGTGTGTGTGTGTGTGTGTGTGTGTGTGTGTGTGTGTGTGTGTGTGTGTGTGTGTGTGTGTGTGTGTGTGTGTGTGTGCGTATTTTATTTACTTACCATTAACAATTATTTATTAATTTTTAATTTATTTTATTTACTTACTGATACTCTTACCTATCATTATACTATCAAAATAAACCTGTAAAGTATAATTCATTAACTTATTTTTCCTTTTCTTTTTCTTTCCATTTTATAAACAATAAATATCTTTTAATCTCTCCCCGCCCGGCTAAATCACTTTTAACCCCATTTTCAACCCGTTCCTTCAATAACATTAACTCTCCAACCTGTTGCCATGGTGATCCTTTAAATTAACTGTTACTTATGCCGTTATCAATAAAAGTAGCGTCTTTTAAGTTTAAACCGTTATAAACTAAAAAAAACGTATATAAGAATTTACACATAATTAATATTTAATTATAAACCCCTCTCTTATTGCATACACTCCTACTACTTTAAATTCCAACGTCCTCTCCCTACCACTCCCCCTTCTTTTCTAACTCCCCTTTATCTACGATTTTTCCATTCTTATTTAACTTTATAACTTAGTCCATCTATGAGTTCTGACGATGCTAGTTGGATTTTTTCCTCTCTTTGAGA
>NC_136489.1:24768014-24785514 GCF_053919585.1 Euprymna scolopes | reverse complement strand
CTTCTAAAAAATTTTGGTATTGGATTCTTTTTTTTTTTTCATGTCAAACTCATTTAATCGTACCCATCACCATCATCGTCGTCCTGATTATTGAGGATTTATGACTTTTCGAACGTTCCTTCATGTGTTCTTTACATGTATGTATATATGTACGTGTGTATATGCATATGTATATGTATATATATATATATATATATATATATATGCCTCTGTTTTTGTTGTTTTTTTTATTTTTCGATGTTCCGTTTAATCCTTTTTGTATCAAAATCAAAAGTATTAATAACAGTTCCATAGTTGTTGCTGTCACGAGTGCTTCCGATTCGTCCACAAATCATCATCAGATGTCGAAGTAAAAGTGCGAAGGAGCGAAAATGAGAATTAAAAGTGAAAACTAAAATATACAGTAAACGAGGATAAGTTATAATATTTAGTCGATAAAAAGTCGATTAAAAATAGAGGTTGATTAAAAATTCGGGTATTAAAATCAGCAAGTTCGTCGACACCGTTAACAAAGTCCGTCCAATACGAACTACGAAAGATATTTTAGAACGTTACTGCTTTTCTCGAATGCGATATTTTTTATAATGGGTTGAAGGGTTCTAATATATGACGCTTCAAGAATTTTTAATTTTTTAATATTATTTTATGTTGTCAACGAGGACCTTTCTTAGATTGGAGGAGGGACAGTTATGTTCTTTTATCAAATTTTTATATATAGCACTGGTATTTTTTTTAGGTGCATGGTTATTCGCCGGGACAACGTTATGGTTGTATGCACAATGTATGTATAATTTTCGGAGTTACATTCTCCCATAGAGCATTTGAATTCATACACTACATTGGTTTGTTCAAGCGTGTTCATAGCCGGTGAGAAGTTGTTCCTAATCACAAGGTTTTGTGTAAGAATTACTGTCAAAAGCGTCAAGTATCTACGTATGATATTTTTAATTGCATTTTCTTCGATTCTGAAGTTAAGTGTCATTTGATTTCGATAAAATATATTAATGGGGTTAGCATTGTGGTGTCGGGTAACATTATTATTATTAGGGTTTTCAAGGGATTGTAATATTCGTTTTATTTGTTCATCAGAAATGTAATTAGGAAAATGATTATTGATGATTATTTTTTAATGTTTTTATTTCAATTAGTAATGCTTTTTTGTAGATGATATCATTTTAGCGCGATTTAATAAATTTTTTATTATGGCTATTTTGTACCTTTGTGGGCACTCACTTTTAAAGTTCAAGAGGCTAGAGTTTATGGTCGTTAGGTTTTTTTATATACAGAAGTATTAAAAGTGTTATTGGACGTGTCAATAAGGACATCAATTAATTAAATTTTATTAGTTATTAGTTATTATTTAACTCAACTGTAAATTTTAGAATTGAGTTTTTTTTAAGGTACTGTAGTTGGTATATCTTTTCATAATTTTCAGCTAAAATAAAAATCTCGTCCACGTAGCGTACATATATGGGGGGGGGGCTTTATATTGTTTATAAATATTTTATTGTCTAAATAAGCCATGTAAAATTCACTTAGGGTCGGTCCAAAGACTGATCTCATTGCCACTCCGTCTATTTGAGTATATATGTTATAGTTGGAGTCATAGAAGGGTACTTCTGTAATGAAGATTAATAGTATTTTTTTAAATACTCTTTTATTAATTTTAAGTGGGGGAGTGACGAATTATTATAAAAGTTCTTAATAATTATATATATTATTTCTACTAATAATTATATCTATTATTTCTACTAATAATTATATCTATTATTTCTACTAATAATTATATATATTATTTCTACTAATAATTATATCTATTATTTCTACTAATAATTATATATATTATTTCTATTAATAATTATATCTATTATTTCTACTAATAATTATATATATTATTTCTACTAATAATTATATATATTATTTCTATTAATAATTATATCTATTATTTCTACTAATAATTATATATATTATTTCTACTAATAATTATATCTATTATTTCTATTAATAATTATATCTATTATTTCTACTAATAATTATATATATTATTTCTACTAATAATTATATATATTATTTCTATTAATAATTATATCTATTATTTCTACTAATAATTATATATATTATTTCTACTAATAATTATATCTATTATTTCTATTAATAATTATATCTATTATTTCTACTAATAATTATATATATTATTTCTACTAATAATTATATATATTATTTCTATTAATAATTATATCTATTATTTCTACTAATAATTATATCTATTATTTCTACTAATAATAATAATTTCTACTACATTTATGAATAAACTTTCTGCATCAAGAGAAGAAATTAATTTGCTTTCTGGTTGCATTGATTTTAATATTCGTATTAGTTGGTGTGTGGACTTAACACAATATTGGCTCGGAATATACGGGCTAATAAGTTCGTTTAATGGTTTTGTTAGACGATATATGGAAGTAAGAATTTGGAATATGATAGGTCGGAGTTGGAAATCAGGTTTATGTATCTTGACTGCGCCATATAAGTAACCAATCAAAATTAAAGCTTAAAATCAAAGTACAAGCGTTTTTATGCAATGTTCTGATATTTAATAAAATAAATATTGGGATTTATTCTGTCCCCGCTTTGTAACACT
This sequence comes from Euprymna scolopes, assembly GCF_053919585.1. NCBI lineage: Eukaryota > Metazoa > Mollusca > Cephalopoda > Sepiida > Sepiolidae > Euprymna > Euprymna scolopes. The sequence continues at coordinate 24,782,873 of NC_136489.1, read as the reverse complement.
ATTCTACTTAAGTTTTGTTTTATATATTACCGTGAAGTTATAGTAGGGTACTTCTGTAATGCAGATTAATAGTAATATTTAAGTATTGTTTTATATATTACCGTTGGAGTTATAGAACGGAATTTCTGAAATGCAGATTAATAGTAATATTTTAGTTTTGTTTTATATATTACCGTGGAGTTATAGAAGGGTACTTCTGTAATGCAGATTAATAGCAATATTTAAGTTTTGTTTTATATATTACCGTTGGAGTTATAGAACGGAATTTCTGAAATGCAGATTAATAGTAATATTTTAGTTTTGTTTTATATATTACCGTGGAGTTATAGAAGGGTACTTCTGTAATGCAGATTAATAGTAATATTAAAGTTTTTGTTTTATATATTACCGTTGAAGTCATAGAAGGTAATTCTGTAATGCAGATTAATAGTAATATTTAAGTTTTGTTTTATTATATTACCGTGGAGTTATAGAAAGGTACTTCTGTAATGCAGATTAATAGTAATATTTAAGTTTTTGTTTTATATATTACCGTTGAAGTCATAGAAGGTAATTCTGTAATGCAGATTAATAGTAATATTTAAGTTTTGTTTTATATATTACCGTTGAGTTATAGGAGGGTACTTCTGTAATGCAGGTTAATAGTAATATTTAAGTTTTGTTTTATATATAACCGTTGGAGTTATAGAATGGTACTTCTGTAATGCGGATTAATAGTAATATTTAAGTTTGGTTTTGTATATTACACTCGGAGTCATAGAAGGGTATTTCTGTAATTCAGATTAATAGTAATATTTAGGTTTTTGTTTTATATATTACCGTTGGAGTTATAGAAGGGTACTTCTGTAATGCAGATTAATAGTAATATTTAAGTTTTGTTTTATATATTACCGTGGAGATATAGAAGGGTACTTCTGTAATTCAGATTAATAGTAATATTTAAGTTTTGTTTTATATATTACCGTTGGAGTTATAGAAAGGTACTTCTGTAATGCAGATAAATAGTAATATTTAAGTTTTGTTTTGTATATTACCGTTGGAGTTATAGGAGGGTATTTCTGTAATGCAAATTAATAGTAATATTTAAGTTTTGTTTTGTATATTACCGTTGGAGTCATAGAAGGCTATTTCTGTAATGCAGGTTAATAGTAATATTTAAGTTTGGTTTTGTATATTACCGTTGGAGTCATAGAAGGGTATTTCTGTAATGCAGATTAATAGTAATATTTACGTTTTGTTTTATATATTACCGTTGGAGTCATAGAAGGGTATTTCTGTAATGCAGATTAATAGTAATATTTAAGTTTTGTTTTATATATTACCGTTGGAGTCATAGAAGGGTATTTCTGTAATGCAGATAAATAGTAATATTTAAGTTTTGTTTTGTATATTACCGTTGGAGTCATAGAAGGGTATTTCTGTAATGCAGATAAATAGTAATATTTACGTTTTGTTTTGTATATTACCGTTGGAGTCATAGAAGGGTATTTCTGTAATGCAGATTAATAGTAATATTTAAGTTTTGTTTTATATATTACCGTTTGCGTCATAGAAAGGTACTTCTGTTATGCAGATTAATACTTCTGTAATGTAGATTAATAGTAATATTTAAGTTTTTGTTTTATACAACTACAAACCACAATGGAAAATGGAAAAAACGAACTTTTTTTTTTCTTTTACATATGTCTATTTAAAATTTGATATTTTGAAACAAAACTGTAAAACAAAATAGTATAAAAGTTTTTTGATACTTAGTTCTGTTACCACGATTTTCATAAGCGTTTCTGAGAAAACCAAAAGCCCAAATAACGAAACATAGTTGCTAATATATCTTAAAGAGAAAATCAAAACACCACTGGTAATGTTAAACTTTTGTTTTTAACAAGAAAGCGAAAATGAAGTGAAACAAGATATGGAAAAAAAATTGTAGATGTCTTTTTATGAAACCTTTTAATTAATTTTTTTTTTTTATTGTTGTTTGGGGGGGCCATTGTTTTTTTATTTTTCTGTGGGGACATTTTATGATTTTTTTTCTTGTTAGTTATTAATTTGGGGGGTGCATTGTTTTATTTTTATGGAGGGACATTGTTATGATTTTTTTTCTTGTTAGTTATTAATTTTTTGTTGATGATCATGTTTACGTTTTGTTTGTTTGTTTTGTTTTTTATTTTTAAAATATAGAGGGTAGGGTTGTTGGCAAATTTTCTTTTGCTGCAAGAGCAGACGATAACTGCGAAGGTAGAGAAGAGTGCGTAGATAAGGTGCAAGGGATCTTACGGTAATAGTGAGCTACCTGGTTCATTATGCAGGCGAAATCTCTTTGAATTTCTGTCTCCACGTGAAGTCTGTGAGGTAGCTTTCTAATAGTTCTCTATTGATCCCACATTTGATTTTGTTTCTCTGCTTTGCTTCCTTCCACATTCTTTCGACACGGTTCGTTGTCGTGTGTTTAATAAGGCCAACAAAGTGACAAGAACTTTATTAAAGTGTGAATTGTGAAAAACAGATAATTGAATAGAAAAAATTAATTGAATTTTTTAGCGTCTGTAACTTGAATTCGATTGGCTAAGTGGCTCGACATATCTCAGTTCTTCTCGGTATCTGCCCGGAAACGCTCGTGAAGGTTCTGAAAAATCGCGGTAACAAAACTGCATAAGTACCGTTTTTTCTTTCTAGTGTAGATTTAAATATAAAACGAAAAGATCGTTAACTCACAGTTTCTTTTTTTCTATTGTTTTGTTAAGTGTCTTATTTCTTCTTTTCTCCGTAATTTTGTTTTTCCACCCATTTATTATCATCACTTGATCCTTTTCTATTTTATTTTATTCGCTTCGTTTTGTGAGTTGATAAAGTAGATCGACTGTTGCGTGTCTTTTTGTTTTCAAACCATCTTTTCCGATTTTATTTTCTGATTTTCCTTTTGTTCTTTTTTTGGCGTTTCTATTCGACTGCGTTTCTAACGCCTCCTTTTCTTCTTCTTCAGAACACAATTAATTTATTTATTTATTCATCCATTTACTAAGTGACTCGTCATAATATACACTGGCGTTGTTTTACAATTTGTCATCGTTCTGAGAGAAACAACTTTCTTTTACTTTTACTAAGAGATTCGTTTATTTTTTTATCCGATAATTTAGGACTCTAATAATGCTGTCAGTAACTTTTCATGAGCAGTTTATAAAAACATACTTTCATGTTTTTCGTTCTTCTTTATTTGGGGTTATTCAATTCTAGAACTTGCGAAGAGTTTTAACAGGTGTTCCTGCATTTTAATTAATAATATTCCGTAAGTAACGCGCTAACACAAACCTCGCAGAAGAACCGCATAATATTTCACAAAAATTATGTTTACATGGGGGAGGTGGCGCCCCACTCCTTAGCAGAGAGTGAAGTGGGGGTGACATTTGAGAGGACCGCCCCGGGTGACGTTTACTCTAGCTACGCCACTGGCAACAATCAATCCGTCAAAAGGAAATAAAGTGTGATTTGACATTATCAAAATCCGAAAATTGGTAGAGAAGCTGCAAATACCTTTAATATGTTTCCATTAAGCTATTTTGAATTGCAAAAATAAAGTCATTAGGCCCAACTATTCATATTAACATACTCTATTAAGCTGGGACTATTCTACCAAAATGTTCTATTTAATAATTAGTAAATTTATTAATTCTAATTTATGTATGCATAGTATGAAAATAACATCAATAATTATAAACTATTATACATGCTTGCAAATACTAAACTAAACTAAACTAAAAAAAAATAAACTAAACTAAAAAAAGACCGATTGACCTTAACAGTTATATTAAATAATTTATTGATTTGAATTGAAGCGATACATAATTCAGTTCAATTGCCTGTTATAATCAAGTTCTTACTATTTCAATTTTAATTCTTAATATCAGTTAATTCTAAACACATAATTACGTTTCGTTGAGATTAAAAATTTGCTGAATACTCAATTCTTTACCTTAAGCGCAAAACGTTAAAATTAATTTAATTTAAAGTATGATAGAGTTACTTCTCTTAGAGTAAATCTATCTATTAACTTTTCTTATTTTTATTTTATTAACATTCATACTTTTATCATACCTAATCCATTGCCATCCATATCACACTAATAAGTAATGTTTATACAGTTCTAATGTCTTTCACTTAATGTTATTAAAATGTTAAATCAATGTATATTATAAATTAATTCACTAATGCATTCAATATAAAATGTTAGTATTAAAACTATTTCTATTGATAGTCGCAATTCATTAAGATATGCTTTTTTTTGTTATTGTCAAATTGTAAATTAATTGATTGATATAATAATTAAGTGATTGATTTTGTGCTACGAAAAAGATACTGTCAAGATTTGTAAATGTCTACTGAATTAAAGGAATAAATTATAAGGTGGTCAACATCATGAATTTTAGAATATAGTTTTTAGTCATTTATTCACTATATATATATATATATATATATATATATATATATATATATATATATATATATAGTAAGAATGGTAATTAGTAAAAACCTGAAGAGAGTGCTCGATACTATTGCAGAGCAGATATGCATTTTATTTTTTATTACCGTTTTATCTGTTTAGTTACACATGTTTCGGTTGTCGGGCCATATCTACGATCCAGCAGCCTCGTCACCATTACAGAAATGGCTATTATTATTTGGAAGAATGATTTTAGAGGAAATACAAGAAGAAAAAAAAAGAAAAGGGGGAAAGAGATAATAAAAGGGATGGGGCGGAGATCGACAATAGTTAAGTTTTGAAGTTTAAAATACATTAGATTTTAGTGTGTGGAGGGTAACGAATTCAGCTGGCGTGGGTGGAGATATAGTGATATAGGGAGGGGGAAGGGGAGAGAGGGAAATAAAAGGGAGGGGTAAAGAGAGGAGGGGGAAGGAATTTCAAGATTTGGCTGTTTTTAGTTGTTTAGCTAGACACTGGAGTATATGAAAAAAATATATATATATAGTAATGTGATTGATAATTTAAAATTCCAATTAAAATTAAAAATTAAAAATCTGTTTCATAAGAAGGAACACAACAAAGTCAATAATTTGTACGATCGTTTCGGAAACGATGTTTTTATTGCGATAGACATTAAGTTATGGACAATAATTTTGACATATAGTTTTTTTGAAACAAAGTCTCCTCATCAGCAAAAGTATTGGGTGGGTTTTTATATATATAAAAGACACCATAAATAAGCCTAGCATTTTTTAAGTAAGGCAGATATATCTTTTAATTGTTCGCCTTTTGAAAACCGTAATTATCGTCAAAGCATTCATTTGGATGTTGATTGTAGCTTATAAATGCACGAAATGCTGAATTTTCAAAGCTAATGCCAATATATATATATATATATATATATATATATATATATATATATATATATATATATATATATATATAACTACTTGTCTAACAATAAGCGTAGTTTATCAGGCAACAATATTTGCGAAAGAAAACCCGAATAACAAGAAATATTACGTAGGCATGACTTCCTTAGATTTCAAAACCCGATACTATGACCACAAAAGTATATTCAACAATAAAAAACACCGTATAAAAACAACACTAGCGAATAAATACTGGGAACTCAAAGAAAGCAGACATTCGCCGGTAGTCGAATGGAAAATAATAAGACAAGCTACCACGTGTAGAGATTTAAACGACCCATGTAAATTATGCCTTCATGAAAAATTTGCTATCCTGTACTTTAAAGAACCCCAAAATCTATTAAACTGTAGAAGAGAAATAGCAAATAACTTTATTCACAAAATAAAATTTACTCTAGGATAGCGATACAAAATAGTTTTAAAACCAACAAAAACAATAGAAAATAAACAAATAAATAAATTAAATAAACATGGATATACATAAACGATCACACATATATGTATGTATATATATACGTAAATGTATGTGCATATATATATGTACACATATGTATATTTATGTATATAAAAAAAGAAAGAAATGTCTGCCTTAAACCACTAAACTAGTTTTAAAACAGATCCTTTGTTCGATAAAATGCATGCCCATTGGCTGATAGGAAGGGGCGCGGTGAATACTAGAAAGCTGATTTGCTAACTAAAACCCTCAACAGCAGAGGACCATATAAAAACAATAAACAACCACAGAATTCGCGCATAAGCCTGAGGAATCCTAGAGTGGATGAAACGCCGAATATTCAGTGTAGCTTAATCGCCATATATATTTTATATATATATATATATATATATATATATATATATATCGTCATTGGACACTTTACCTTTCACCGGACTATCCATTCGCGTGAAATCACCTTTTTCTTCACCATATTCCCTCTGCTCCACTTTTTGTTATCAAGTTAGATCTTTGACTTACTTGTTGTTTCATCAAATACTTTTGTCTGCAAAATCTGATCCTGCATTTTACTAATTCCTACCATCTGATGAGAAGGAAAGTATTTCTTCGAAACTCCGCGGATTAAGGACTATCCACTTATTAAGTGTTTCCTTTTCAGATTAAATATGTTTTTAACTCTTTTTTCAAAGTGTTTTTAACATGGTTTATTAACTATTTGCTCTTATATATATAGTCTGAATGCGTGATGATTGAATAGTCAGTATCATCCATCAAAATTGTTGATTGCTCTAACACACTCTTCTATAGTTATGCAACATATCTGTTGCATGGTCGCTACGACATGCACTTACAGAATGGAGTCACCTCTTAAGAATATTAACTCACACAAAACTTTTATGTTGACATGACCTGACAGATAATTTAGAAACAGAAGCACGTGTGTGAAAGCACTATAATAATTGTACTTTCATTGAGTTTCTACCTCTGCTAGCCACACACATAATGCAGAGAACATCTGAGAGCTTAATATGCAAAAAATCATGAGGGGTGGGGAAAGCTGGTTTCCATATCATCTTACCTGCTCCAATGATGGGGCAGATGATAATGATGTTTGTTGTTGGTGGAGTCATTTCATAGGAATCAGATTTCGTTTCACCAATAACTTTCTAATTAGTTTTTTTTTAGAAAGACCTCGGGTACATACAGGAGGGACCAGGTGAGAGTTATGGTATTAGGCATTTACAGAGTGGAGTTATCTCTTAAGGATCTCGATTAGCACAGAGTGTTTAAGTTGGCATGGCCTGATAGCAAAGTTAGAAGTAAAAGCTTGTGTGCAAATACACAAACTATATAAATTGTACTTACATTGATTTTGTCTGGTGACAACACACAGTGCAGAAAAAAATTGTACAACAATTTTAATTAGTTCTTTTGCTAAAATAAGAGTTCCTTGACACAATTTTGTCTCCCGCATTTGCAAAGATAATCTTACAAGGAACTGCAGAGAAAGGAAGAAGGAGGAACAGACAAACAAATAGGTGGGAGGATAAGATCTAAGAGTGAATATAGCTTGTACCATGCTCAGGAAGACAGAAAATCAGGAGGGTTGAAGCAAGCTAGTTGCCGGGTCATCTTTGACACCCCAACAATCATTCAGACCACTAGACCAACGATGATGATGATGATCATCATCATCATTATCATCATCATTTTTATTGTTGAGCATCATCATGATGATTTTGTAGGCATTTATTTTTGTTGTTTGTTTTTTTTTGTTTCCAATATCTTTCTATTAAGAATTCTTTCTAGATTGATACTGAGAGACCATATGGTGATTGTCAACATCCGTAAGTGAAAAGTGTTGCTGTAGATCGCTAGTATCGTTAACCACTGAGTCTCAATCACCTCCATGCTGTTGTTGTTGGGCATTCATTCATTTCATATGAAATAAATGATTATTGTTGGCATTCATTTCACCAATACCTTTCTAGTTAGAATTCTTTCTAGAAAGACATTAAATACTTACAAAAGAGGGCCACGTAAAGGTTGGTAGCATCCATAGTGAAAGTGTTTTTGTGGAATGAACTAGATTCGAACTTCATTAGATCTCACAAGTGTGTAGGGAGAAAGGCAGCCATAGAAAGATGTGGGAGGACAACATCTGAGGATAGAAAGGGATGGTATTGAGCATCACGCTCAGAAAGGCAGAAAATTGGGAGAGATGGAGAAAACTGATTGCTAGGTCCTCTTTAGTGCCCCGACAGTTATTCAGACTACAAGACCGATGATGATGGTGATGATGATGGTAATCATGATGATTTGTGAGGTGAGTAACTGTTGTAGACCCATGCTAGGGGTTACAAATGAAAGAAACCACAAGTAGTGTAAAGTGTATAAAAATATAATATTTATTTATTATAAAGAATACAGGAGCCACTAAAGTGGTATGAGAGGAAAGGATTCGTAGCATGCGATTAAACATGGTATGAATGTCTCCATCTACTCTCTAAAACCAGTGGTATTCATAGGACTGGTTGATTCCACTTAGTTCTCAAATAGAGGTGATTTGTACCCCACAACAGTAACTCAATAAAAAAAAATGCAAACAGACACACAAGCTAAGTAGATAATGATGATTCTGATGATGATGTTGTTGATGATCATGATGATGATGATCATCATGATGATCATGATGATGCTGATGCTGATGATGATGATTTGAGACGTGAATAACTCAATCAGAAAAAAAAACATGCAAACGCAAACTAAGTAGACATTTTTACTTACATTTGCACTGGATTCTCGGCAAAGAAATGTTGATAAATACTGGAATTTTATCTTTGTTGCTAACTGGATCATCGACTGTTAATTCACTTATTCTGTCAAGAAAATACAAATGTTTAGAAGGTTACTTTTCAGAGATAAAAAAAAATTTTACTAATCATTTTTTTTTTAAATTGTCTCTTACACAAAGGGCAATTTGCATATAAGTTAATAATATGTAATCTACAAACATCTATATATATATATATATAAAAGCGAAAATGTGTGTATATATGTATGTGTGTTTGTGTGTCCGCTAAAATCTTACAACATACAGAACAAAAATTAAAAAACTTGGTTTCATATTGAAACCCCATCCTTCACCCGAAAAATATCGAAAATTTGCCCAAAAACGTTAATTTTTTCATCCTAAAATCAACAATTTTCTATAGGGGGGGAGTCAACAAAAATCGTCCTCTCATGATGAGATCAGTTCTACGCATGCGTCAGACGACGTCATGACCTGATTTAGTTTAAATATTTGAAGAACTGAGAGAATTTTATGTGTGTCCTGTTAGCTCAGTTGGTTAGAGCGTTGGATCATTATCTAAACGTTTTGGGTTCGAATCGTGGTGTGAGTTTTTTTTTTCGATTTTTTAAATTTAAATATTGAAGCAGTGTTATTTAAGCCATTTTTCACGTAACGTTCGTATTTCTGTTTGTTTTGTTTTTTTACTTCGCCTATTCTTAGGTTTTCATTAACACCTCCACCCCCGATCGACCACACACACCCAAAAACACCCGGGTACCCACCGATTTTGTAAATTTTAATATCGAAACAGGCTTATCTAAGCCATTTTTCACGTGGTTTTTTTTGGGGGGGGTATATTTTAGAAGTTTTAACGTTCGTTTTTCTGTTTTCTTTTTTGTTTTTGTTTTTTCAGATTTTTACATTTAACATCGTTCGTTTGTCCTTACGTTAGTTGTTTTTGTGTTTTTTTCGATGTTTTGATTACCCCCGACTTTATTTTTCAGATAAGTTTAAACTTTCGTTTTTCTGTTTTCTTTTTTTAATTCGCTTATTCTTATGTTTTGATTAACACCCACCCCCCACCCCCGCCCGAGCACACACACACCTCAAAACACTCGGGCATCGCCGGGTAGGTAAAAACAAAAAAAACCGGTCATTGACCTCATTAAAAACCTTCCCGCAGAAAATGTTAACTGCTGAATAGCTATTGCTTACGTCGTCGTCGTCGTCGTCGTCGTCGTCGTAACGCTCGCACAAAATGTTAACTCTACGACTTCCGTGCGGGCACCTGTCAATTTTGTTCTTACTTAAATAAACTCAAAGATCTTTCAGTAACTCATTCTGGCTGGCCGAATGGTTCATGTTTTTTTCACATTTTATTTTACAACTTTGCCTCAGAGCTTCGGGTTCGATCCTACCAACTTACCAAAACTTTTTACCCACCCCCCTGGTTTCTTTTTTATTTAAGACTCACACACCTCGAAACACCCGGGCAACGCCAGGTACCCCCGCTAGTTCTCAATAAAACATAAAAGTTAAAAAAAAAAAACATACTGCTACAGGTAAAACTGAGAACATCTTTTTTATGAAAATCGGGCCATAAAAGGCATGTCAGTATTCTTATACTATTGAAATAAAGTTTTCCAATTTTGTATTCAAATATAAATATTAATAACACAAAGTTTATTTAGATAGTTCGATAGTGCAATACTAAAGTTATAAATACTCTATATCGCTTCACTTGGGGCAGACACGCATTTTTATGCTCATCTCAAAAAGGTTCAATTGTGTTTATTATAAGAGCGTACAATTGTTTTAACACTTTACTGATAATTCTACATATAGTTCTCTGCATACATGTTTATTTTATTATTCACATATCAGTTGAAGCTCTTATCAGCCCTAAGAATATACGTTAAAATCAAATAACAAAATCACATTGGTCTTGAGAGAGTACTCCTCGCCGGAAGTCTCATATATTCACAATTTGAAAGCTTTTTTATGACTTCCGATCCGTTCCCTTAAATAATCAAATTGTACCAAATTCCCAACGATTCCTATGCCGTTGTCTCGATGACTACCTTACAATCATTAACTCTTATCCTCGATTAGCTTTAATGCCTTGATAAGTGATGACTCTCTTGTAAAAACAAAAAACATATGTTGTGCGCCACCTACCTAATTATTGCTTGCATGTATGTATGATAAATTAAAATAGAACTTTTTTTAAATGAGCACAAAAATGAATTTTTGTTTTCAGTGAAGCAGTGTGTGTATATTTTTTTTTTACATGGTAGTCACCACTTATCAAGGCCCGGAAGCCACTCGGGGATAAGGGTTATTGCGTGTACAGTAATCAATGGGATAATATCGTAGTAATCGTTAGTAATGTAGATTTGATAAAGTGTCTTACTTAAGGGGCACTCAGGAATTTGTTTATGTTGGTCTTGAAGACATCCAAGTTGTAGTCAGGTGAGGAAACAGGAAAACGGAAGAGAGTTCCACAGGCGTGCACTTCTGAGAAAGAAACTTTGTTCATGGAATCTACATTTTGATTTAGTCACAGATAAAGAGTGGGGATAATTATTGACAGTGGTTTCAGTTAGACGGGTGTTTTTCGTGAAAGATTGGCGAGGGGGGACCAGAGATTGGAGCTCAGACGAGCAATTCCCATGGAAATAACAATAAAACAAAGACAGGCTCGCAACATCTCTTCTGTGGGAGAGAAGTTGCAGGGAAGAGAAAAGGGCATCCCCCAAAGAAGGATCGGCTGTTTTTAGCAGCTCCTGCCCAGATGTGGCAGCAGTATTCCATCCTTGGACGTGCTTGGCTTTTATATAGATAGAAAATTACATCAGCAGTGAGATATCTTCTGGAGGATCCCACCATTTTTCCAGCGACCTTGGCAACAGACTTGATGTATGTGTTCCATTTCAGATCAGGAGTAAAGGTCAATCCCAGAAGCTTGTCAAAACATGGAGCCTCCCCAAGACGAGAGCCATCCATTTCAATTGATGCCAGATGAGGTTCAGAGCGTTGATGATGTAAAGATAGGAGCTTGGTTTTAGATGCATTAAAAGTAACTAGCCATCTCCTTCCCCACTCTACCACGCGCTCAAGATCCGAGGAGAGAGACTCAGAGAGAACTTTGTCATTTACAGCCATTGTCATGTTGCCATAGTTTGCCGTGTCATCAGCATAACGTATATATATATATATATATATATATATATATATATATATATATATATATATATATATACAGTAGCGTCCAAAACTAAGGGACAAAATTTTTAAACTTAATATTTTGTAGAAATAACAACTGTGAAAAGCTGAAATTTTGACAACTAGTAGTCGTTATCATCCATAGTAAACATCCTAACATACTAAAATTTGAATCATTTGCAAACGATAGAAAAAGAATTATAACAATTATTTATTTATTTTCAAAATAGGACTGTTAGTTTTTCAATAATTTTCTCACCTCTACAGCAGACACACTTTCAACATGGGCTTTGTTTTGATTTTTGGTCTCCTGTCGGGTCCGTAGTGTTTACTAGTTGTAAAAAAAAAAGTGTAGGCACATAAAAAGTGGACGAAGAGGCCATAAAAGGAAATAATAAAATGATTTTCGGTTTTTAATATTATTGAAACTATTTTGGCGGTTAACTTCGTATTTCTTCCACTGACAAGGCAAGTACACAGATTACAAAAACAAAAATGTTACCGGCTCACATACAAACGTAAGTCCGTATTTTATAAACAACTGTTTGAAATAAATTTAAAATGTGTTACGTGGATTAAAAAGCAATTACTGACATGTTTTTATTCATTTATGTTTCATATGTAAATTTGCATTTACATGTAAATGTAGAAGTTAATTAGGTTCTTTTACAGCGTGGAAAGATTAAATTGTCGCCCTAGAAAAGACGACAGGATTCCATGTCCGTTTGATGAAAACAGGTTTTCTTTTTTTGATGCAGACCATCTACTACTTGACCAGTTGTGTACAAATCCCAAGAGCGATAGAAGTCTTCTATCATGTCTGAAAGTGACACAATGTACAACTTATGCTCTCTACTAATCTAAGTTATAATGTCAGGCCCATTGCCAGCACCCTTAAAATGCCTCGTTGGATTGCTATAAATAACAGAGACATGTTCAGGGTGATGAAAACAAAGGTTCTAGCGGCGATTATGATCTTTGGTGTGGTTTCAAGTGAGGCCACATCATGCTACCTCACATCTTCGAAGTTGGCTTGAAAGTCAACAGCAAATTGTACCTGCATGTACAGAAGAGTGTGGTGATCACATGGTGTAATCAGGTGGTCGCTGCGGACAACAAGTTCAAAGAGACTCAGTTTTGGCTTCAGAAGGAGTGCAACGACTTTGTACCCTTGTCTCACTGGCCTCCTTCCTACCCCAACCTGAACCCGCTGGACTACTTCGTTTGTTCATCCGTCGAGAACAGCACCAACATGACCTCCCAAAACATCAAAGCTAGCCCGATTCCCTGTAATTTTCCGAGTATTCGCCAGGTTTCCGCAAGTACTTGTGGAAAAGGCATGCTCTCAGTTCTGGACCCGTATCTAGCCAGTGATTGAGGCCGAAGGCGGCTAAATTGAATAGATGTCAGCTCTACTGCAAAATCAAGTTACCTGAATTGATTTTTTCAATAAAAATGTTAAAATAAAGCTCCGGTGTTATTTTCTTTAGGGCGACATTTTTACCGTTCCACTCTGTACTATATAAAACTTATTTAATGTTTTATATATAAACTTATTTAATGTTTTATATATAAAACTTTTTTAATGTTTTATATATAAAACTTATTTAATGTTTTATATATAAAACTTGTTTAATAATGTTTGATATATAAAACTTGTTTAATGTTTTATATATAAAACTTGTTTAATAATGTTTGATATATAAAACTTGTTTAATAATGTTTGATATATAAAACTTGTTTAATGTTTTATATATAAAACTTGTTTAATGTTTTATATATAAAACTTGTTTAATGTTTTATACATAAAACTTGTTTAATGTTTGATATTTAAAACTTATTTAATGTTTGATATATAAAACTTGTTTAATGTTTTATATATAAAACTTATTAAATGTTTTATACATAAAACTTGTTTAATGTTTTATATATAAAACTTGTTTAATGTTTTATATATAAAACTTATTTAATGTTTTATATATAAAACTTATTTAATGTTTTATATATAAACTTATTTAATGTTTTATATATAAAACTTGTTTAATAATGTTTGATATATAAAACTTGTTTAATGTTTTATATATAAAACTTGTTTAATGTTTTATATATAAAACTTGTTTAATGTTTGATATTTAAAACTTATTTAATGTTTGATATATAAAACTTGTTTAATGTTTTATATATAAAACTTATTAAATGTTTTATACATAAAACTTATTTAATGTTTTATATATAAAACTTGTTTAATGTTTTATATATAAAACTTGTTTAATGTTTTATATATAAAACTTGTTTAATGTTTGATATTTAAAACTTATTTAATGTTTTATATATAAAATTTGTTTAATAATATTTTATATATAAACCTTATTAAATGTTTTATATATAAAACTTATTTAATGTTTTATATATAAAACTTGTTTAATGTTTTATATATAAAAATTGTTTAATAATATTTTATATATAAAACTTGTTTAATGTTTTATATATAAAACCTATTTAATGTTTTATATATAAAACTTGTTTAATAATATTTTATATATAAAACTAATTTAATAATGTTTTATATATAAAACTTATTTAATGTTTTATATATAAAACTTGTTTAATAATATTTTATTTATATAAAACTAATTCAATAATGTTTTATATATAAAACTTACTTTATAATGTTTTATATTATAAAACTTATTTAATGTTTTATATATAAAACTTGTTTAATACTGTTTTATATATAAAACTTATTTAATGTTTTATATATAAAACTTGTTTAATAATATTTTATATATAAAACTAATTTAATAATGTTTTATATATAAAACTTATTTAATAATGTTTTGTATGTAAAACTAATTTTATAATGTTTTATATATTAAAACTTATTTAATAACGTTTTATATATAAAACTTATTTAATATTGTTTTATATATAAACTTAACGCTTATTTAATAATGTTTTATATAAAAACTTATTT
>NC_136489.1:24723014-24763014 GCF_053919585.1 Euprymna scolopes | reverse complement strand
CCTCATGCCATACCCTGTCAAGAGCCTTAGATATATCTAGAGCTACCGCTCTGCCCTCCCCCGTGTTGTCCAATGAATGGTATATACGTTCAGAGATCACAGTTAGGATGTCTGCTGTGGAACGGGCTTGTCTAAATCCATATTGTTTGTCAGTCAGTAGTTTAGCATCTGTAAGATGATGGACTAGAGCATGGTTAATTATGGTCTCAAATATTTTGGCAAAAAGTGGGAGGAGGCTAATGGGGCGATAATTTGATGGGTCTGTCCTTTCGCCAGAATTCTTGAATACTGGTACAACAGAAGCAGTTTTCCAACAGACCGGAAAGCAAGCTTCATTAAGGCATTTGTTGTAGAGTTTGGAGAGAACTGAAGCTACTTCGGCTGAGCACTTTTTTAATAGCACAGCTGGGATAAGATCGGGTCCACATGCTTTGGAAGTGTCAAGGTTTTTTATGATAGCATGCACCTGAGCAGGGGTGGTTTTCAGATCGTCTAGTGTGGCGTCTGTCCGCATAGGAAAGTCAGGTAGGGGGTGGTTGGAAGGGTTCAGTGTGGAGTTGGAGGCAAACCGACTGGCAAGCATGTTAGCCTTGTCGTTTGCCGAGGAGACAACCTCGTGATTGTTGGTTAGTGGGGGAATTGTTGATTGCCCATTATTTACTACACTGTTGTAGATTTTCCAGAAGTCTCGAGTTCCTAGTTTTTGTGCTTCGATGCGCTTTTTAGTGGTTTCCGTAAATTCTCTCTTAGCTGTCGCTATTTCTTTCTTAAAGGTGTTTCTAGCTTCTATATACTTCAGTCTGTTTGAACTGGACTTATGTCGGTTAAACCTACGGTATGCATGCTGCTTTTGAGCAATGGCAGTTGCACAAGTCGACGTAAACCATTGGGGAGAGTGGGGCTTACTATAAAATTTCCACATGGGAACATGCGGTTCGATTGCAGTTTTGAACCAGTCAGTGGTCTCGTTTGCACATTGTTCCCTAAATCACTTTGAGGAGTGTAACTAATCAGTAGATATAATCCCCAACAAACTAACCCAGTAACACTAACAACGCGGGGTCGCAGAAATACCTGGATTAGAACCTAGGCGCGGAGAAAACCCTCTCAGGGCTGACGGACCCAGTAGGTCTTCCCAGATCATCCGTCTAGGAGAAGGAAAACTCTGAAACTAAACCAAAGGGGAGAGAGGCCTCTTCAGTCTTGGATGACAACCTTCCTAGAGCTGGTGACTCAAACAAATTCACCGGTTTGCAAACCTAAATTGCTTAAGGAGTAGATAGGCTCTGTCTATCGCCCGGCTTCCATACTCCTTCTTTGCCTATTAGTCAAGCGCAGAGACACTATCTCAGTGATTCGACAGAAACACCCAGCGGTAGATCTTGTTTCCTGGCTAGGGCAATGAACGCCGTTCTTCCCCATTCCCAGCATGCCCCACCCCTATAACTGAACATTTGGGAGTGCTTGAGTATAAGATATGCCTGAGCGGTTAGATTGGGTTGACCTTCTTCTAAAGGGTTGAGGGTACCGGATTGACAGTTCCTGGCTGCTGTTCCCGACTGGTAGTACAGGAGCCCTAACTCTTTGGTAGCGCTTAGAGCGGCTGCTCCATCAACAGTTGAATAATATCGGGTTGTTTGCAGTGCCATGACGCGCATGGAAAGGGACCCTGCACTCATCCCCGGTGGGCTTTCCTGAGGCCACAATCCTAATTGGAGAAAGGTCAGCTGATGGTCTACTTGTGATGCATGTCTGAAGCTCCGCATAACCTCTCGTTTAGCTCCCCCTTACCGAAACTCTTAAAAAAAAAATATGACGACAGTACAATCTAAAAATAAGCTTAAACCAGGATTAGGGACAAACAAATTCAACTTGCCTCCTCCCTTGAGGCTCTCATTCACAAATATCCGTGGGCTTAGAACTAACTTAGCTGATGTTGAAGCATTTCTCTTAACAAATACCCCGGATATCTTAGCACTAAGTGAGACTAACCTACACTCCTCCATTCCCTCTAACCACTTTAACATGCCTGGATATCTCCCACTCTGCCGTAAGGACTCTGACAGACATATGCACGGACTTGGAGTTTACATTCGTAATACCCTTCCCTTGACTAGAGAAACAAACCTAGAAACAGATGATCAAGCCTTTATGTGCTTTAGACTAAACGTGCAACACAGTATTAGCTACTATTATTTTCTCTACCGCTCTCCCTCGACTCAGGACTGCTCCATAATAAACAAAGTATCTGACAGCATAGACACGGCACTGTCCCTCGACACTAGCGCACAAATACATGTGTTTGGTGACTTTAATGTCCACCACAAAAACTGGCTTGGATTCTCTACTCACACAGATGCAGCGGGCAGCACAACCCATAGCTTCACTATATCTCACTCCCTATCACAAATTGTTACGTTTCCAACCCGTTTCCCTGACCAGGAAGAACAACACGCATCACTTCTAGATCTGTTTTTGACCACAGTTCCCGATGACTGCATAGCGAAGGCCCACAGCCCACTCGGGAACGCTGATCATGCAGTGATAATGGTTGAAATCGCCCTAAACTCTAGTCCCAAAACTGAAGAGCCAGTGCTCAAAACAACGAGATATTATAATAAGGCTGACTGGGAAGCCATCAGGGAACTAATTAGAGATGCTCCATGGAAAAATATTTTCTCTCTCCCTGCTGAACAGTGTGCAAACGAGACCACTGACTGGTTCAAAACTGCAATCGAAGCGCATGTTCCCATGCGGAAATTTTATAGTAAGCCCCACTCTCCCCAATGGTTTACGTCGACTTGTGCAACTGCCATTACTCAAAAGCAGCATGCATACCGTAGGTTTAACCGACATAAGTCCAGTTCAAACAGACTGAAGTATATAGAAGCTAGAAATAACGTTAAGAAAGAAATAGCGACAGCTAAGAGAGAATTTACGGAAACCACTAAAAAGCGCATCGAAGCACAAAAACTAGGAACTCGAGACTTCTGGAAAATCTACAACAGTGTAGTAAATAATGGGCAATCAACAATTCCCCCACTAACCAACAATCACGAGGTTGTCTCCTCAGCAACCGACAAGGCTAACATGCTTGCCAGTCGGTTTGCCTCAAACTCCACACTGAACCCTTCCAACCACCCCCTACCTGACTTTCCTATGCGGACAGACGCCACACTAGACGATCTGAAAACCACCCCTGCTCAGGTGCATGCTATCATAAAAAACCTTGACACCTCAAAAGCATGTGGATCCGATCTTATCCCAGCTGTGCTATTAAAAAAGTGCTCAGCCGAAGTAGCTCCAGTTCTCTCCAAACTCTACAACAAATGTCTTAATGAAGCTTGCTTTCCGGGCTGTTGGAAAACTGCTTCTGTTGTACCAGTATTCAAGAATTCTGGCGAAAGGACAGACCCATCAAATTATCGCCCCATTAGCCTCCTCCCACTTTTTGCCAAAATATTTGAGACCATGATTAACCATGCTCTAGTCCATCATCTTACAGATGCTAAACTACTGACTGACAAACAATATGGATTTAGACAAGCCCGTTCCACAGCAGACATCCTCACCGTGATCTCTGAACGTATATACCAATCACTGGACAAAGCGGGGGAAGGCAGAGCGGTAGCTCTAGATATATCTAAGGCTTTTGACAGGGTATGGCATGAGGGTCTCCTCAGGAAGATTAGATCTTACGGTATCACTGGTAGAATACTTAACATAATTAAATCCTTCTTAGATAAGAGAAAAATCCAGGTAGTCCTCGACGGTCGCACATCTAAACAATATGATATAAATGCGGGAGTGCCCCAGGGTTCTATCCTTGGATCTCTATTGTTCCTGATATTCATAAATGACCTCCCCGACAACATTGCCTCTGAGATGGGTATATATACTGATGACACTACACTCTATGGCAGACACGACAGGAAGACGAATGAACACATTTCTAAAGAAATGGCAGAAACACTAGAGGAAGACCTCCAATCTGTAGTGGAATGGGGACAAAAGTGGTTGGTCGCGTTCAATGCTGCCAAGACTAAACTAGTTTCATTCAATAATTACAAGAAACCCTCTCTGCCACCAATAGCAATGGCCAACGACCCTTTATCTGAGAGTCCATCTTTCAAACTCCTTGGCCTAACGTTCACAGGAAACATGAGTTGGAACAATTACATTGAAGGCATTGCCAGGGCCGCTGCAAGAAAGGTAGGCTCTCTCTACCGTGCTAGAAAATTACTAACACCTGAAAGTATCCTGTACCTCTATAAGGCCACCATTCGCCCATGTATGGAGTATTGCTTCCACATCTGGGCTGGTGCATCTGCTACTAGTCTCTCGCTCCTTGACAAGGTTCAAAAGAGAGTCGCAAATCTGATAGGCCCTGAACTGGCATCTAAGCTTCAGCCTCTGTCCCATCGACGAAATGTTGCATCCCTCTGCCTGTTCTACAAGTATTTTAGTGGTGAATGCTCTGATGAACTGCAATCACTTGTGCTCCTACGACGCGAGCACCCTCGACAAACCCGACAGGCTACTAGATCCCACCCCCACACTGTAGAGGTCCCTAGATGTAAAAGATCTTTTTACTCCAATAGTTTCTTCCCCAGAACCGCAAGACCATGGAATTCCATTCCAGGTCCCTGCTTCCCCAACAGTACTGACGTGCAGAAGTTCAAGTGTAACGTGAACCGACACCTTGCTGCCCAAATCCCTACATAGTACCCCAGTAGTTGTTGCCCCTGATAGTAGCCCCCTACACCAAAGTGGCAATTTGCCTTGTTTGGGGTGAAAATGTAATAAAAAAAAAAAAAAAAAAAAAAAAAATATTTTTCCATGGAGCATCTCTAATTAGTTCCCTGATGGCTTCCCAGTCAGCCTTATTATAATATCTCGTTGTTTTGAGCACTGGCTCTTCAGTTTTGGGTCTAGAGTTTAGGGCGATTTCAACCATTATCACTGCATGATCAGCGTTCCCGAGTGGGCTGTTGGCCTTCGTTATGAAGTCATCGGGAACTGTGGTCAAAAACAGATCCAGAAGTGATGCGTGTTGTTCTTCCTGGTCAGGGAAACGGGTTGGAAACGTGACAATTTGTGATAGGGAGTGAGATATAGCGAAGCTATGGGTTGTGCTGCCCGCTGCATCTGTGTGAGTAGAGAATCCAAGCCAGTTTTTGTGGTGGACATTAAAGTCACCAAACACATGTATTTGTGCGCTAGTGTCGAGGGTCAGTGCCGTGTCTATGCTGTCAGATACTTTGTTTATTATGGAGCAGTCCTGAGTCGAGGGAGAGCGGTAGAGAAAATAATAGTAACTAATATTGTGTTGCATGTTTAGTCTAAAGCACATAAAGGCTTGATCATCTGTTTCTAGGTTTGTTTCTCTAGTCAAGGGAAGGGTATTACGAATGTAAACTCCAAGTCCGTGCATATGTCTGTCAGAGTCCTTACGGCAGAGTGGGAGATATCCAGGCATGTTAAAGTGGTTAGAGGGAATGGAGGAGTGTAGGTTAGTCTCACTTAGTGCTAAGATATCCGGGGTATTTGTTAAGAGAAATGCTTCAACATCAGCTAAGTTAGTTCTAAGCCCATGGATATTTGTGAATGAGAGCCTCAAGGGAGGAGGCAAGTTGAATTTGTTTGTCCCTAATCCTGGTTTAAGCTTATTTTTAGATTGTACTGTCGTCATATTTTTTTTTAAGAGTTTCGGTAGGGGGGAGCTAAACAAGAGGTTATGCGGAGCTTCAGACATGCATCACAAGTAGACCATCAGCTGACCTTTCTCCAATTAGGATTGTGGCCTCAAGAAAGCCCACCGGGGAGGAGTGCAGGGTCCCTTTCCATGCGCGTCATGGCACTACAAACAACCCGATATTATTCAATTGTTGATGGAGCAGCCGCTCTAAGCGCTACCAAAGAGTTAGGGCTCCTGTACTACCAGTCGGGAACAGCAGCCAGGAACTGTCAATTCGGTACCCTCAACCCTTTAGAAGAAGGTCAACCCAATCTAATTGCTCAGTCATATCTTATACTCCAGCACTCCCAAATGTTCAGTTTTAGGGGTGGGGCGTGCTGGGAATGGGGAGGAACGGCGTTCATTGCCCTGACCAGGAAACAAGATCTACCGCTGGGTGTTTCTGTCGAATCACTGAGATAGTGTCTCTGCGCTTGACTAATAGGCAAAGAAGGAGTATGGAAGCCGAGCGATAGACAGAGCCTATCTACTCCTTAAGCAATTTAGGTTTGCAAACCGGTGAATTTGTTTGAGTCACCAGCTCTAGGAAGGTTGTCATCCAAGACTGAAGAGGCCTCTCTCCCCTTTGGTTTAGTTTCAGAGTTTTCCTTCTCCTAGACGGATGATCTGGGAAGACCTACTGGGTCCGTCAGCCCTGAGAGGGTTTTCTCCGCACCTAGGTTCTAATCCAGGTATTTCTGCGACCCCGCGTGGTTAGTGTTACTGGGTTTGTTTGTGGGGGATTATATCTCTACTGATTAGTTACACTCCTCAAAGTGATTTAGGGACATGCTATTTACTTGTTAATGGATAAAGGGGGTGGGTGAAGTTCATGCAGTGTAAGCGTCTATGATTGTAAGAGGGCTTGTTAGGGAGGAGATAATGTGATTTTAGTCTTACCCCTTTTTTATTATTTTATTTATGTTAGCTTAGGTCTAGGATAATGTTACAGTATGAGTAGGTATTAAGAATTGAGCTACGAGTTGTGCCCGAGCTAGCGATTCCACTACAGATGCGGGGCAATGTGGGAGTTTGGTGGCGGATAGGTTGGAAGGAGTAGATTGTTAGCGTTCAAGAGAAGAGGGGTTATTTATTTACAGATAGATTTCCATTAGGATTTGAGTTACAGGTAAGGTTTAATTTGAAGAAGGGGGGAACTTTTTTTTTTTTTTTTTTTGCATGCAGGTAAGACAAACGCAATCGTCTTGGAGGTAAAATGTATAAGATTTCGTAGCTAGCTATTAGGTTTTTTTCTCCCAGTTATAGGAACAGCTAGTTCGTTGGGATGTGGAATTGTAGTCATTAAGGTCAGGCGCAAAGTGTTGCATCTACTCAGAAAATTAGCCCTAGTATCACAGCTGGGATTATGTATATTGCAGTTACAAATATAGTGACAGTTAAATTTTGAGCCACGTGCAGTGGTTTGGTATGGTATGGGTATCATGGAGGACACTTTAATACAAGCAAGCATACGGTGATTGCATATATTAAGTATACTACTTAAATAAAGTTCTTCTGTCTTCTATTGTATAAAGAAAGGTATTCCTAGCTCTGTTCTGTATTTTTGTATAGACTATTCGTTTCTGAGTAAGTTCTGTTCACAAAACGGCTCGCATGGAACTAAAATGTTAAAGACCATTTCTACGCATATGTAATTAGAATGCATTAAATAAATAAATAAAGTTAGTTAAGGCTAAAAGAGGGAAAAAAATAAAATAAATAAATAAATAAAAACAATAAAAAATAATAGAAACAGCTCGCATGGAAGCAAGAGTTAAAGACAATATAGTTAAAGTACATTAGTCAAATTTAAAAAAAAGCAGTTGCCATTTTGGTAATATAAGGATTTGTTAAATTCAAAGCTTATCTTTGTTTGCCCATTTTCAAAATTGTCGCGTCTGTCAGCGAGCGTAACCATGTTCTTAGTGTGAACGGTAGGTGGGGGCTTCACTTCCTTTCCCCGGATTTTGTATCTATTTATAGTGCGCACATGTGTATGGTGATTTTACTTTTTTATTATATATGTATGTATATATGTTTTATTATATATGTATGTATGTATAAATATGTATATATGTATATATATATGTATATATATATGTATATATATGTATATAGATATATATATATATATATATATATATATATATGTATATATATATATATGTATATATATATATATATATATATGTATATATATTTATATATATATATGTATATATATATATATATGTATATATATGTATATAGATATATATATATATATATATATATATATATATGTATATATATATATGTATATATATATATATATGTATATATATATATATATATATATATGTATATATATATATATATATATATATATATATGTATATATATATATATATATGTATATATATATATATATATATATATATATATATATATATATATATATATATATATATATATATATACTAGCAAAAGTACCCGTCATTGACTGGGTTCAAAAGCAGCCTAGAGAAAATGGACTCTGATTTATAAAAAGGAAGGGTTGTAAAAAGATAGCTTCGAATTTGGGGATATCAAAACCAAAGCAAAATATGATGAAAGTAAAAATAAAATAGATAAACCCCATAATTTATTATACCATACCTGTTCACACTGAAACACTTATCACAATATGCTGTGGATCTATATTAAAAAAAATTTGTTAAACTTTGTGACATATTTCCGTCCTATGGAGGGCAGTCGCAAAGGAACACCCCATAATTTTATTATACCATATTTCTTCAAACTAAAACATAATTATCAAAGTATACTTACGCAGATAGATATGAAAAGTCTTTATTAAAGTTTCTGCCTATTTCTATTCTATGGAGGTCTGGCGCGAACGCACACCCCACAATTTTATTATACCATCCCTATTTAAGTTAAAACATACTTATCAAAGAATTATTATGTTCATCTATATCAAAAACACTCGTAAACGTTTTTTTTTAATTTTTAAATTTTTTATTTCCATACTTTGTGGACCAGGCGCGTATGCAGACCCCACAATTTTAATGAATCATCATTATGCCAGATCAAACATACCCATTCCTGTGTCTCGATACATCTTCTATCATTATATGTGATCAGTTTTCTATAATAGTCAACCATATAGGAGCCTATTCGTGACCTGACACACACACAGACGTTCAGCTTTATATTATACTAGCAGAAGTACCCGTCGTTGACTGGGTTCAAAAACAGCCTACAGAAAATGGACTGTGATTGATGAAAGTATGATAGGTTATGAAAAGGAGGGGGTTATACAGAAATATGTTTTGATACTCAAAAATTTTACCCTCAGCAAAATATGATAAAAGTAAAGATAATTTTTGCGAAAATATATTTTTTAATATCAACTTTGTTTCCATTCGTAGCCAAGAGTTACCAACAAAATGATGTTTCCTTACAAAGAGAAAATGTTATATATATAATAATATAAATATACAAGAAATAAATGTTACCATAGTCAATAAAAGTTACTTTTATGGTAGAAAAGTTCATTGGTTTGTATTTTTAAGTAGTTTGTAAAAAAAACATTTTTTTTTTAAATTCACGAACCGGTTTTAAAAAAAAATCAAAATGGCAGCGACTTTGAAATGGAGAGCCTCGTTTTCAATTTGAATGAGGGGCACCTGAGCATTCTATCTTAACAATTTAAGAGAGTTCCGTCAACATAAGGAATATTTATAAACATATTTTAATGTTTTCCGTTATTTTGTGCTTGCGGAATATTGATTATGGCATGTGTAGTTTATATAAAAATTCATTTAATAGTTATCGCCTCAAATTTCGTTTTAATTTCGCTTCGCTGAAATTATTTCAATTAAAGAGCATTAAAAACTATTTCAAAACAAAAGAAAAACATGAACTGAACTTTTATTGACTATGGTAACATTTATTTCTTGTATATTTATTTTTTCGGGTAGTCGTTTGTTGGCTTTTCTGCTAAACACTCTTACTAAATAGTATCAACGAAATATCGAAAAACAAAAAATAAAAACAGTTTGGAAAAATAATGAAGCTTTACTTACTTTAGTAAAATAATCCAAACAGCAAAATGGGATATTAAAAAAGTAAACACGTAATTAATTTAGTTTTTTAAAGCAAAGAATCGATATGAATATGAATAAGAAGAAAATGGCGCCCTTTTCAAGCAGAAAAGCTTCGTTTCAGTTTTACGGTATTGAACGGTGTAGTATTGCACCGTCGGATTCAGGGTTGAACTATTGTAATGTAAAGAACACGCAGAAATGGTTGTAATCAACTGAATTTCTTCTAGTACAATGACAAAAAAAGCTTAAACAGATATATAAATAAAAATAAAAAGGTTATGTAAATGTTTTGAAAAAGACATGTAATCACGTGAGCAGGATTTTTTCCTTCTTTTGACACGATACCAAGTAAAGTTCTTATTTTTTTATTATTTATCTATTTTAGAAAGAGTGACACATGCAAGTGGAGAAGGAAAAAACAGTTATGCAAAATTAGTGTCGAGAATTGTCTAAAGTTCCGACTTTTTGGGGGGGGCTTTAACTTTAATAAGAACGTGAAATTATGAGGTGAATTTATTTGCCACAATATGATTCAACTACAAAAAAATAAATAAAAGCTAACGTGAATTAAGATTAAAGTTAAGGTGTTATTGTGGACCCTCACCCCTTTTAATAAACCTTGTTAAACTTTGTGACATATTTACATTCTATGGAGGTCAGGCACGAACGAACACGCAATAATTTTATTATGCCATATTTCTTCAAACTGAAACATAATTATCAAAATATACTTACGCAAATAGATATGAAAGTCTTTATTAAAGTTCGTGCCTATTTCCATGGAGTACAGGCGTGAACGCAGACCCCGCAATTTTGTCATACTATCCCTATTTAAGTTAAAACATACTTATCAAAGTATTCTTATGTACATCTATATCAAAAACCCTTGTAAACGTTTTTTTTTTCATTTTTTATTTCCATAATTTGGGGACCAGACGCGAACGCAGACCCCACAATTTTTAAGAACCACCGTTCTACCAGATCAAACATACCCATTCCTGATCCTTGATACATCTTCTATCATTATATGTAGTGAGTTTTTTTAAAATAGTCAACCATATAGGAGCCTATTCGTGACCAGACACACACACACACACATTCAGCTTTATATTATATATATATATATATATATATATATATATATATATATATATATATATATATATACACGCACACACACACACGTGCACGCGTTACGTTGATAAATTATTGTTTGGTTTTAATTTTTACGTTTATCCCAATAAAAAAAATATTGGCACTTCTGTAGGAGAGGACCACGGGGCAAGTTATTGCCTTCTGTTCTTTGAATTAGAAGTGACCTCTATCGGTTGTTCTGTGAACATCAAATATAAACAAATGTCTCCGAGAACACAAAAAAATATAACGCAACAAGTAACACAAAACCATGATAATTAAGACATTTATTCTATAAACAAGTGTATCAAAATGTAATTTTAATGTTTTAATATTATTTCTTTTCAATGAGTGATTTATAATTGAAAATAAAATAATAAATATGTCCAAAACATGAAACATTTATAGATTTTTAAAAATTATTTGTATTTTTTTTTTCACAGTAGGATTGTATAAAAATACATCGGAATGTAATTTTAGTTTTTCAATGTAGCAAAATATAATTTTAAAAACTTGAAACATTTATAGATTTTTTTAATTATTAGTTTTTGTTTTTTTTCACAGCAGGATTGTATAAAAATAAATCAGAATGTAATTTAGTCTGACAATGTGGCAAATTATAATTTTAAACTATAAAAATGTATCGACATTTACTTTCAATTTTTTTCATTAAACCCTTGTTTGAATATAATGTTTATTTCAGTGTTTATATAGTATTTATTACAGTTACAAGGAAATTAGGAGTTATCGACCCTGTTCTTTGGTTGACGACGACCTCTATCTGCCATTCTCGAAACTAAAATATACATATTCACCCCGTGATCCTCTCATACAGAAGTGGCAAAAAAAATTTTTTTTAATGAAATGAAATGAAAGTCGGGTGTCAGTTCTTGAGTCCTTTTAATGACCGCTACTTTTTCCTGACTTTTTCATCAACATTGAGTAAAATTTTATTTTCTTAACTAAAAACAACTACTTGATCAAATTACATGATTTTTGGAATTTTTTATCTTTGTTTTATTTTCAATTTTAATTGCCGCCATAAGTGCCAATCTGAAAACGCAGCAAAATAATTAATTGATTATAATTCCATCTCCCCAAAAGGGTTCTTTGAATTAGAACAAATTTTTAAAAAAAGAAAAAGGGTTTTATTATAAATTAACACACGTAGCTAAATCAATCCCCTTTAAAAATATTTGGTACTTTTTTTTGTTATTCTTAGGAATCACCACTTATCAAGGCCCGAAGGCCACTCGAGGATAAAAGTTAATAAATGTAAAGTGGTAGTGTAGCAATCACTAATGATGTAAATTGGGTAGAATTTCATTATTCATGGTGTTAGTTAGAAATTTGGTAAATTGGACTACTTAAGAACTTGTTTACATTGGATTTGAAGACAAGCATATTGTAGTCAGCTGGGAGGCAGGCAAATGGAAGAGAGTTCTACAGGCGTGCAGTTCTAACAAAGAAGCTTTGTTCATAGAATCTATGTTTAGGTTTAGGCACAGATAAAGAGTGGGGGAAATTATTGGTAGTGATTTCCAGCTAGACGAATCTTTTTGGGTGAAAGTTTTGGTGAAAAGGAGGGACCATAGATTGAAACTCAGACGAGCACTTGCCATGAGTATAACCAAAAAGCAGAGACATGTGCGCAATGTCTCTTCTGTGGAAAGAGGTTGCAGAGAAGAGGCTATAAAGTCTATTTTGAACTCTGTCAAGGCAAGTTAAAATCTTTCTCGCAGTTTCTGCCCAGATGTGCCAACAGTACGCCATCCTTAGATAATCTTGGCTCTTATACGGGTAGAGAATTGCATCAGCAGTGAGATATGTACTAGAGCGGTTTTTCCAGCAACCTTGGCAACGGATTTGATGTATGTGTTCCATTTCAGATTAGGAGTAAAGGTCAGGCCCAGAAGCTTATCAAAGCATGGGGCCATTCATTTCAATTGATGCCAGACAGGGATCAGAGCGTTGACGGTGTAAAGATAGAAGTTTGGGTTTTAGATGCATCAAAATTAACCAGCCACCACTTTCCCCACTGAATCACCTGATCAAGATCAGAGGAGAGAGAATCAGAGAGAATTTGGTTATTTACGGCCTTTGAAGTGTTGCCATAGATAGTAGTGTCATCAGCATAAATGTCTATGAATGATTTTAGGATGTGATTTGGGAGATCATCAATGTAGATCAGGAAGAGTGTTGGGCTCAGAATGAACCTCTAAATGACTCCAGCAGCAGAACTGAGCTGAAATTTAGACGATTATATATGCATACCTTCAAAAAGAAAAACTTAGAATAAAGTAAAAAAATAAAATTAGAATTTAAAGTAAGAAATCTGTTTTACATATAAGTTTAACATAAAATTAACTCCCAATTTCCGCATTATTCTAGCGTTTTAGGGCAGTTAAACAAATTGATTTGATTTTCCAGCAGCATAAATTCTGTGTGATTTCTTTTTTTTTGGGGGGGGGGGAGAATACTTTTTATTGGCGATTACATGTTTTTTTACTACCTTGCTGTTGGATTTATGGTTAGTGGAAAAAGTATTTTAGTTATATCCTCTAACAAGTTAGATTGGGCCGGAAATGAGAGATCGTTTTACTTAAGATTTATATACGAAACTAATCCCCAACTATAAATTTCAAAATAATTGTTTTTATTATTTTTTTATAGGTTTTTCTCTGTGTTAACTGGTAATCACCTATAAAGTCGAATCGCATTTTTTACAGGGGAGGGGAGGATGATTGAGCTGAAAGTGGTAATCTACAAATTTACCAAAAGTAATATATCCTACCTGGACCGAGGATAAAACAGATACTATATTTTGGTCCAATCCCGGGCAGTTTTTGTTCCTATTACCTGCTTTTTCAGGATGTTTAATGTGGGGAAAATCAAGCTTTCCCTAAAGACGCTACACAGATAGTGGGTTGAGTGTGGGGGATGATATTCATAAACTAATTACACTTAAAATAATCTAACTAAAAGAAACTAAAGATCATAGATTTATTTTTACTCCTTTGGTTTGCAAAACATGTCTGCAAGTCATACTGGTATTTTCCAGTAATTGTGCCTCAGGTGATCAACAATATACTAATCTCTTCTCTAAGAGAGAAGGCAAAGCCTGGAAGGGTGGACCTGCAGCAAAAACTCTGAGAAAAGTTACCATCATGGCTAGGTAGATGATTTTTCCCTGAGGGTACAATGTATTCAGGTGCCCCACATGAATAAGGTCTTTACAGACAAACTTATCTTTAGTTGACCTTTGGCAACTAAATATTCTCGTTTACTAGTCAAATAGAAAAGTTACTAGCCAAACCGATATGATTTTTGGAATATGACATCTTCGTTTCATGACGAGTATGTACATCATAAAAAATTTTCTGTTTTTTTTTTTTATAAATGTAATTCTAAATATACAACAAACTTTATGTTGATACTTGAAAGTATAAACATTCTAATTTCTTCAGATATTTTTTTAAACAGCCTTCGTTAAAAAGAAAAAGAGTATATTGTTTTATTAAACTTTTATTGTTTAAATAATTTAACTTTGTTCGTTTTATGAAAAAAAAAAGTTGAAAAGATATTTTTCATTCAGTAGTGAGATTTGGATAATCGTTGGTGAAAGAAATACAATCGCCAAAAGATAAGCGTTTCATTATTTCTAGCTGCCACTTTAGAAAAATCACTTGCAAATGCGACTGTAGAGCTCTGTGAATGTTGGAATGGTAGCGCCTCAGATACCAGAATTCTAGGTCAAGGGATAGGCAGAGGAGCAGCTAATTAATAATAACTAATCTTTTAGGGATTACTTCAAACCCATTTTGGGATTTAGAAATCAGCCTAAGAAAATTTCCTGATACCAACAAAAAAAGATGGCCTCTCTCCTGCTTCTGTCACCGATGCCAAGTGAAGTTATAATCATCTGAAGATATATTGTAGAATACGAGAAAACTAAACATCCTAAACATTTTTAACATTTTAGAAGACAAGAAAATGAAACGTGGGTTTACTTTCAACAGACTTGTAATTCCAGATTCTCTTATTTTGTCCTTTAGTCCTCACATTCCATGAGTGATGTTTCTAACAAAGGGAGACGAATAGTTGTTTTCTAGGTCGAAATCTTCCAATACTTATTGTTAGCTTATTTTTTATTAAAAATAAAAATGTTTTAGCTCTTTACATCAAATGGCTTTATGCCTTGTCTGGAGCAATTTCCATAAAAAAACTTTATTAAGTCGTTTTCATAAATAAGACATAATAAAGAGAAGAGTGTTAGTAAAGGAATACAACCCAAAGTGTAATGGAATCGGTTGACCCCCCCCCCCGAGAGAAGTTGGGGGGGGGGGGATAGAAACACTATGGATAAATTAGCTGTGTCATCTCCTAGACGAAAAGAGTAAGAATATAGTTGGGGACTCCCTTTTATTATCTCTTGGTGTGTACTCAGTTTGTTAGGTAAACTAGAAAGGAAGTTAAATGCTTGCACCAATCAATGCTGAGCTTAAAAATCAAGCATAAATTCAAAATTGTAACGACTGTTCGTTAAAGTTGTGTTACTGCTGTTACATGTTGTTGTTACATGTTTTCGCCGTGTTCTGTGCATAAAAATGTTACAAGGTTTTTCTTCAAGGCAATAATTAATATGGCATTACTTGTATTTTCTTTTTCTTTTTCTTTTCTTTTTTTTTTTTACTCAGGATGTCAATGCATATCAAGGCCCAGCAAGCACTCTAGAATAAGGTTAAATGTTAGGTAGAAGGTGAGACAACAAGAAGAATCAGGTAGGGGTAGGTAATCTAAGAGAATGTCTTAATAGGAATTTATTAACATTAGATTTGAAGACCATACTATAGTCAGCCGGGAAACAAGCCCACGGTACTGTGTGTCACAGACAGACAGTTCTAGGAAAGAAACTTTGCTCATGGAATTTTTGTTTAATTTTGGGCATAGATAGAGAGTGAGGGAAGTTGGTGGCAGTTGTTGCAGCTAGACGAGTGTTTGTTGTGAACGTTCTACGAGAAGGGACCATAGATTGGAGCTCGGTCGAGCACCTATCATGTTTACAGTATTTGAACTGAACTGGGTTTTTTTTTATCTTAATCCTAACCTAACTCTAAACTAATCCTAGCCTAAGTTTTAGGTTTAGTTTGACAAAAGTCGATTTGGTTTGTTCCAAATTTTGTAGATGCATCCATTTAATATTATAATCTGAATTAAAAGAATTGTGTTCTACGTTGTGGTGTGAATAAAAGTTTTTTTTAATGTATGACTTACACATCTTTTGTAAGAAATGATGACAATTCTGAAATTAAACCACTTATTAAGGCCCAGCACTTATTGTATCGCACTGAAACAATGACATTATTATTTAGAAAGTCATTCTTAACAAGGAAGGAGAGGCTGTTTTGTAAGTATTTTTACAGTATTTGAACTGAACTGTTTGTTTTTTTTTAATCTTAATTTTAACCTAACTGTAAATTAATCCTAAACCTTAGTCTAAGTTTTAGGTTTAGTTTGGCAAAAGTCGATTTGGTTTGGTCCAAAATTTGTAGACGTGCCCATTTAATGTTATAATATGAATTAAAAGAATACGTTGTGGTGTCAATAAAAGATTTATAAAAAATATTTATGACTTACACATCTGTTGTAAGAAATGATGACAATTCCGAAATAAAAAGGAATATGATAAATAAGGAACTACTGATGGAAATGATGGCACCAGTGTAGGTGGGTTGGGTGAGATCTTTAGGAATTTTCCGATAAATATCAAATCTGGAAAAAGAAGAAAAGAAATAAAGATTCAGTTGTAAACATGTTTCGATTTCAAATCAGCTCAAATTTAAATGTATTTGCAATATTTGGAAGGGATTTTGGAGGACTATGGACAGAACCTCCCATTTGAAAATTCAAATATTTCAAATTTGCTTTGATCCATAGTCATTATACAATATTTCATCAATTTCAATTTTTTATTAAGACTCCTTAAGCTCAGGCATTAAATTTTAGACATGTTTTACAATGGTAATAATGTCATGAAATTTTTCAAAATTGTAATAAGGATTCTAGACACAAGTATTAATAGCAATTATAGCTTTTTTATTAATCTTTGTCAAAGAATATAAAATTAGTGCAAAATTATATATATCTTTTATTGGAATTCTTTGAGTTGAGTAATTTGTATATTTTATTTATTTGTGGATCGTTACCCTCATCCTCATAGTTGTTGTTATTTCACCATGTTTAGGCCAACTATTCTTTGGGGTCCATGGCACAGTGGATGGAGGCGTTGAGTCTCTACAATTCCAGATGAGCATTGTCTGAAAATAATGGTTTCAATCCTACCCAAAGCAGGCCAGAGGATTAGTTGGCCAAAACGTGTTAAGACAACAACAACTATGGAAGGCAGTAATTACTGAGAATACAGTTAAGAGACTCAGCATTCATATCCTGTCATGGTTAACCAGCTGAAGAAGGCCAGAGGAATAGTTGGCCGAAATGTGGTGAACCAACCCCAACTATAAATATGAGGATAACAGTCTGCAAATAAATAACGAATTATTGTGCAAAACTGTTTTGGTAATTATTTTTGCATGTTTTTTTTGTCTAAACTAGAGCTGCACAAAAGCGTGGTCACTTTGTACATCTTGGTGCTTAGTAAACCTATTAAGCAATTTGTTAATGGTACAGCTTTTGAACCAGATAAAAACTGACTGTTAGTGCTAGGTAAGTGTTTTAATGGCAATCCCTCCAGACAAGGCATGAAGCCACTTGATGTAAGAAGATGAAAAGAACAAAAAATGATTATCACAAAGATTGGAAATGCCTACTGGCCTTAGACTTGAAATGACAAAGGAAAACAGTTAACAGAAAGAGAGTTAAACAAGATTTCAATTCTTGGAAAGAAGCTACCGGAATAAGAAACTGTATTATAATGAGGTGTCAAAGCAGCGAAATGATGGAGATCATTTGACGAACGAGTCAAATCGTGGCCTTCGTTATAAAGATGGCCGGCCAGCTGAAAAAATGACGTCATCGCCGAGGTCCCAACAAGCAAGATATGTGGAACTCTTAGACTGTCAATAATGAACAGTAATTTTTACAGACAGCGTTACAAAACTTCAAAATTGGATTGAAATAAAGAAAGAACACGATGATTTATACTGAAACTCATCTAATATTAATAATAAAAAAATAATAAAACACAAGTTGTTTGTTTAAGTATTATAAGCAATTGAATATTTTGTTGTATTATAGATTTTAAAGATTAGAATGCGTTCTTTAATTACTTATAAATTACATTTTTAAAAAGTGAAGGAACACGATTTGATTTGTAGTAAACTTGAAGTTTATTTAATATAATTAAATGAAAATGTTATCAAAGGCAAGATAAGTTACTTTTCTACCAAACTGGACATATTTTTCGTGTTTTTATTCAATGTATTGTAACATGTTTATTCAGTTCGAAAACCATACAGTGTTTACCGATAGCAGTGTCAGAAATTTCGTGAAAATAGTGAATAATTCCACCCCATCTTTCCAAGCTTTAACTCCTCGAAAAATGTAATTCAAGCCCTAATTTTTTTTTTCAATTAAAGGAGCAAGGACCAAGGTTTTATTTAAAAAAACAAAACAAAAAAAACAATGTGCTTTTTTTTTTAAAAAAGGTTTTAAACTTCGGACTTTACAGGTAAATTTCTAAAAAAGGCATTTTTTTTTTTTTTGTTTTAAATTTGAATATATTATTTATTGACCTTTTCTCTTCAATTTGTGATATATAAAACTCCGACATAAATTAATTATTTACTTTTTAAGAGAAAGTTAAAAATGGGTGACACTTGGGGGGGGGCGTGAATTTAAAAAAAAACGTTTGTCTAAAATATTATATTCGGTTTATTGGAAAGAACATAAAATTTCACATTGACCCTGAAAATATCGTAAAAATAGAATCAATAGAAAAATTGATAGATTTTTAAAGTTTAAAAATTGAAAAATATTGAGTTCGGAAAATTCATTACTGTTTTTAAAAATACTATTAAAAAACCACCGAATATATATCAAGTTATGTCACGGTAACTTATATTGAGCAAATTTCTAAGAGTATTTTGTCTAGTTTATTATTTATTACACCTTTTTCCGAACTTACCGTGTTAAAGAGAGAGTCGGCCGCCATTTTAAATTTTCCAATACATCGGTAAACACTGTATGTTTTTCGAGCTGAATAAATATGTTACATTGAATAAAAACACAAAAAATATATCCAGTTTGGTAGAAAAGTAACTTATCTTGCCTTTGATAACATTTATTTGTTATATATTAGTTTTTTGACAACTTTTTCGAATCTATGTGTACAGTAATACAAACCCGGAAATTTCAAGATGGCGTCTGACTCCCTCTTTAACACGGTAAGTTTGGGAAAAGGTGTTATAAATAAAAAACTGGTTAAAATACTGTAAAAAACTCGCTCAATATATGTTACCGTGACATAGCTTGACATATATTTTTTCTAGTTTTTTATTTATAACACCTTGTTTTTGCAGCTGAATAAACATGTTACATTGAATAAAAACACGAAAAATATATCTAGTTTGGTAGAAAAGTAACTTATCTTGCCTTTGATAACATTTATTTGTCATATATTTGTTTTTTGACAACTTTTTCGAATCTGTGTACAGTAATACAAACCCGAAATGAACGCGCGTTTTTTTTTTTTTTACTTTTAAGTTTCATATATATATATATATATATATATATATATATATATATATATATATATATATATATATAGGTATTTTTAAATTTTATCTTTCTAGCTTTAAAAAAAAGTTTAAAAATGTTATCAGCCGGCATAATTTATTTTTAAATATTGAAAATTTCAGGAAAATTAATTTTTGCTAAATTTTTAAAACGTGTCAACAGCTTAAAAAAATCGTCTCTTCAAAAGAGTCGATGTTGTCTCGCATTTTCATTAGTTTTGTATGCTGTAAAAAAATTTTTTTTTAATATTAGCAATTTATTTGACGCTTCTTTTGAATGGTAAAAAACTTAGGATTATAATATTGAATTAAATTATAGTTACATCGTGTTAAATACAGGGGGGAGCACGTTAAAACTTACTTTGTTGAATGGAGATACCCACGAGTTACTACCGGTGTTTACCGGTGTAAAGAAACTAATGGACTACCCGTGATGACGTGAGCAGATTAAATTATTTTTGCCCACCGGCCATCTTGTCTTTTAAGACGGTCTTGGTCAAATACACTGGAACAACAGAAGCAGAGACAAGATCAGATAATTCTGAAGAAGATGCCATAATAGTATAAATAGAAAAGACTGACACTAGCAACATCACGTCTGTGCAAGAAAAGTTGCAGAAAAGAAGATACCTTTCTGTGCCTTATCAAGAGCCAATGAAATGGAACAGTTTCACCAGCTCAAAT
Organism: Euprymna scolopes; assembly: GCF_053919585.1. Taxonomy (NCBI): domain Eukaryota; kingdom Metazoa; phylum Mollusca; class Cephalopoda; order Sepiida; family Sepiolidae; genus Euprymna; species Euprymna scolopes. The sequence goes on along the minus strand of NC_136489.1, from coordinate 24,742,618 downwards.
ATGATGATAATGATAGGTCTGATAGTAAATTTGTACAATTCAAGGTTTGTTTAGGGTTAGCTTAAATTTAGGTTAGAGTTATTTTAAGGTAAGGATTTTAAAAAATAGTTCGGTTTAGTACCAGCAATTCCAGTTTCTCTTTGGAAAAAAAAAATGGGGGGGGGGAGATTTTGAAATTTAAAAATTCATCACAACAAAATTAAAAAATCAAAAATAATTCAAAGTTGGTACTGACAAAAACAAGAAAGTCATGGAAAATCATAAACTATTTACCGTCTGTGAAATGCGAGTAGATATTGTGATTTTAAAAACGACGGACAAGAGAAACAGCCGATTGAATAGGACATAATTCAATAATGATTAATTGAAAGTATGTGCAATGCATCACACAAATATAAAATAATGGAATAACAACAAATAGGATATATGTCTTTAAAGATATGCGTTAACTTCATACAACAACAAGAACTTATACAAAAATGATATGAGAAAATATTACAGTAAGACGGATCGGGCATTATTGGCAATATAGGTGGTAGCCTGTCTTTTTTTTTTTAGTTTTTTTTTTATCTGATAGCAACCGCTTCTCAAGGTCCAAAGGCCATCCAAGAATAAGGATTAATAGGTAAAGTTACGGTGAAAATTTGATAAGTTAATTAATTTTAGAAACGGTTCATTTAGAACCTGTTTACGTTAGACTTGAAAATGACCATGTTATAGTCAGCTGGAAAGCAGCTCTCTAGTGTTGTGTTCTACAGACAAACTTTGCTCATGGCATTTTCGCTTAGTTTTAAGCAAAGATAGAGTAAGGGAAATTGCTGATACTTGTAGCTAGTCGAGTGTTTGCCACAAAAGACTTATCGGGAAGGAACCATATGAGGGAAGCTCAGTCGAGCATCTGCCATGAAAATAACGATAGATCAGAGAGAGGCTTGCAAGGTCTCTTCTATGAGAAATAAAGCCTCCTGTTTTTTAATTAAAAAAGTTTTAAAAAACTATGAAAACGGGAGTGATACCATTATAACGAGCAACCTTTTGTACTCCGAAATTTATTTTTCTACGTCACCACCACTCTCAATAGACTTTTACCAGGAGTTCAATAACGCGTCTCTGCTTCTGATGCATGTACACGATAAGGGTTGCTGTCATAGCATCTCACACCATTAATATCATCAACAGAAATCTGAAACTTTCAAGCCATGAATGCATAAGTTCAGTTATCATAACAATGTAATTTACAATCCTCTCTAATCTATTCGGATGGAATAAAAACTATAGGAGGCATTATTTTTGGAACACCTTTTGTAGATACATTGATTTCAAATTTCTTGACTAAGAGTTGCTTCTGTATTTTCTTCATAAAATTCAACCGAGCCTATCCTGCCTTGACAGAGTACAAAATAGACTTCGTGGCTTAGTGGGGGATGCTCTTTTCTCTACCCTGCAACCTCTCTCCAACAGAAGAGACGTTCCGAGCCTATCCTTGTTTTATCGCTATTTCCATGGCAGGTGCTCGTCTGAACTCCAGTCTCTGGTCCCCCCTCGCCAATCTTTCACGAAAATCACCCGTCTAGCTGAATCAACTGTAAAAAATTTTCTCCACTCTTTATCTGTGCCTAAATCAAAACGTAGATTCCATGAACAAAGCTTCTTTCTTAGAACTGCACGCCTGTGGAACTCTGTTCCGTCTGCCTGCTTCCCATCTGACTACAACCTGGATGTCTTCAAGTCCAACGTTAACAAATTCCTAATGAACCGCCCCCTTAAGTAAACACTTCATTAAATCTCCACACTAACGTACTGTACTTGCAATAACTTTTATCCCTGAGTGGCTTCCGGGCCTTGATAAGTGATGACCACCGTGAAAAAAAAAAACAAAAAAAAACAACAAACAAATATTCGCTGATACAGGTTGAAAAAGATTTTTAAAATGTCGGTATTGAGAAAGTAAATAGAAAATGGTTGCGAAAAGTAAAATAATCCAGCGCCAAATAGAATAGAACATAATAATATAATCGAAAAAAATCTAGGGAAATTGCTCTATGGTAGAAAAACCCTACAAAGAAAAATTGGTACAACTATACTATAATAGCCAAATTCGAATTTTTTTATATTTAAATCCAAGGCAAACCAATGGTTTCTACTTAATTGTCATGTTACAGCAATAAACATATCCAAAAATTACGAAAAACGATAAAGTAGAGAAAATATTATCAAATAAGATATTTTTTAATGAAAATTAGCAAAAATAAAATGTTTGACTAAAAAGAACAATAGAGTTTCAAGGGGAAGAAATAGCATGTAACTATTATTAATTTTTTTTTTAAAAAGTTGTGCGTTAACATTTATTAATATGAGTTAATTGTTTTCTTTTAGCATAATTGAGTTGCTTCCCTTGTTATTATGTCACGTGTTCTCAAAACAATATGGCGTTTTTTATGATAAAGATCGAAAACTCGTGTTTCTTTTTAAATAATGCGGTAATATTTAAGTACTTCAGATATGCTAATTAAGTAGATATGAGTGCATTGAGCTGAAATTGACAAGAAAAATCAGTAAACACCATTGTTTTGTTTTTTAATTTTTTTTTTGGTTTTCTGAATTTCGCTATTATAGCGTAGTTCTGTTGTGAGTTGCATTGTTAGGAATAAACAGAAAAAAAAATTAAAAAGAGGAAATATATGACACATGTCGAGAGATAGGGAGAAGAAATTTTGTTTTTAACACAAGCAAAGGATTATGGTATATTTACAAACAAAGGGAGATAATAAGAAAAATAAGAGTTATTGGACTTCCAACAAATTACACCGAAAAATTATTTAAAAGCTAGTGTACTCATGCCAACAAAAATGTTTTTTCATTATTTGTCAACCTACTCACATCTTAAACAATACTCATACTTCCGTTGTCTTCTGCTGATGCTTGTGTTTGCTAATAAATATACTCAACTAGAAGAGTTATCCTGTATTGTTAGGGCAGGTCGATTTTGGAACCCCGGTGAGGCAATGGTGATGATAGTCGGGGTTTTACATAGAAAAGACCTACACGAAATATTTTTCTCAAAATCGTTATCTTTGCTTGAGGAAATGACTGTAAAAGTTAAAAAATTGAAGCGATTAAAAGTTTTTCGGTGAATTTTTAAGAATGTCCCGTCATCAAAACAATCCGTACTGTTAAGAAAATGGAATCATTATTTAAAATATATTTTAAACTACATTTTTAAATAAAATAAGTGAGGATAATGAATTAATAAAATAAATATTAAGTGTAAAGGCAAAATCATGTTTTTTTAAATAATAACGATCAAAGTTCGATTTTTCATTTCAGGAACTTTTTGGGGGTGGAAACATTTTAGATTTCACCGTCGCAAAACACGCTCATTATTGATATTGAAAATTAACGTTGTTTATTATTTAATTTGAAAACATTACGATTTATGCTTAATTATTTCGAAAGGAAAAACAAAAAAGACTTGTTTAGAATATATATTATTATATTTCAAGTTTCTGCAGTGAATTTAAACATATTCGTTTTATCTTTTTTTAATTTGTGTTTCTATTAGGTTGGTGCAAAAATAATGGCATTTTTTGACGTTCAAATGAACGTCAAAAACATTATTTTTGCACCAACCTAATATTTCACATCAAATTATACTTGAAATTTTTATTAAAATATGGTAATACTCCAGTTTTATATCAAAACACAAAAAAAAATAGTCCATACAATTTTATTCTACACATTCTTTACGAAACATAACTACATAAATTTTCAAGTTTTTCTAATTAATAAAAAATACTTTGCAGAAAATTAGTGTCAAATTTTAATTTCTTTTATTTTTAGGGAGTAATTGTTTTTAAGCAGTGTTTTTCTTCTAAAATTATAGTTTTAAAATCAGATAACCCACAAAGATTAATACGAGTAAATAAGGAAACTCCTTTAAAGGTTTTTCGTTATTTGTGCATCTATGTTATTGTGCTAAAATAACTTTGTTATTTAGACAGCCATTCTTAATATGGGAAGGAGGTTGTATTGTAACTATTCTGTACTTTCACCTAAACATGTAATAAACAAAAATATCATAAAAATCAAATTTAACTTGAAAATACTATTAAAAATAGCATAGTAACATAGATGCACAAGCACTGATTTTTCAAACTCTAAACACTAAACACTCGTTTAAAAAGTGCACAGCTACAGCAAGAATAAATCTCTTTAAGGATAAATTCATGTTATCGAAGGAGGAGCTAAAATCTGCTAAAAATGTCTAAACTAAACACTACTATGCCTCTGATTTGGTTTGGTCCTCTCTCTTCAATACATTTAATTCAACTCTACAAAGTTTTTCATTATTTCTTATAACTAGCACTTATTTTTTACGTATGAAACTGGAATATAGCCTAATACAGTTTCCTTCAGTTATAATCCATTTATTTATTTTACTTTTCAGATTAGAATGTCAGTAAAAGCACGACGTTCAGTTTTAACCCGTGGTTCACAAAATTTGCTGGTCCACCTTGTCATTTGGATGAAACAGCACCCCAACTTCACGACAAGTCATCCAGTTTAGTTATTTCCTCGAAAACAGTTATCCCCACTTAAAAAATAGTGCGATTTCTAAGTTAAATTGCCAAGGAAATAATTAGTATTCGGCAAGCAGTCAATCCACAATTGCCCTTGTTAAGTTAACATTATGTAGGACAGAAGGTCAATATATTTTGCTATAAGAGGGCCAAACAGATTGACAGGAAATCTTTTGCAGCAATCAAAGTGAAAAGAATGAAGGAACAGCTACACAGAGTATTTGATATATCTTCTTGTAGCTGTAAACTTTCTGTCTTGAAATCTGATGACTTTGCAGTAAAGTGCAAGACAGAAAATTGTCAAAAAGGCACATAGTCTGCACTTGTCCTCCTAACAAGGAGGTAAAATTAATTCTATAGATTCACCTGCAATTATGTTCCTTTTTTGTGGAAAATAAAATAATATATTGGTATTTATTATGTAATCTGGCTCTATTATTAAACATGCAAATTTTTGCAAATTGAAAAATTTGCATGTTTAATAATAGCTTAAATCAAGTTGTTATATTGTGTAATACATCTCCACATATCTTTTCGAATTGTGAAATTTAAAATACTTAGTTCCTAATTAGCTTTTTTTACAATTTTTGTTTAATTAATGCAGTAAAGGTTGAGATATTTTGCTAGTTGTGATTCATAATTAAAATTATAATTCATGTATTTATTTTTCTTTCAATGTATTTCATATAAATATATCAATTTTAATTGAATTTTTTATAAAAACAGTGAAATTTCAAAGTCAGTGTTGTGAAAAATGCTATGAAAATGAAGCATTTTTCAACATTTTTCTACACGATTTTTAAAATTAAATGCTCAATTTTCTGTTCAAGATGGGAATCTAATTTTTGGTATATGTTCTTATCACATCAAATCCTAACTATCATCACCAGTGCCATGTGGATTTTCTGAAAAAAGTTGCAAATCGACTTGCCCTACTGTATTGTCTGAGTTTGATGGGAATAACATGTCATGCAACAGTACAGTCAGGCATAACCTGTATGTGTACATTTATTTTTCCAAAGAGGATTTCTGTCCCCTTTAACCTACTTAAAATGTAGGGCCTGGGGTTTGAATTGCATCCCTCATACTGACGATTCCAGAAAAACGATGAGACATGCATGTGTTGATAAGAAATAAACACGCAATTTCCACAAAGTTACTCATGTTCAGCTAATGTCAATAATCAGAACAAACCTGCTTTTAGCTTATACAAATCTAAGCAGGCGACTTTTTCTTAATTTTTTTTTTTTTTTACAAAAGAGTCACCACTTATCAAGATCCGGAGGCCACTCAAGGATAAGGGGTAATAGGTATACATTAGTCTATGGGATTATAGTGTAGTAATCATAAGTAGTGGAAATTTTGTAAATTGGATTACTTAAGGGGACGGTTCATCAAGAACTTGTTTATGTTGGACTTGAAGACAACCATATTGTAGTCAGCTGGAAAGCAGGCAATTAGAAGAGAGTTCCACAGGCGTGCAGTTCTAAGAAAGAAGCTTTGTTTATGGAATCTATATTTAGGTTTAGGCACAGATAAAGAGTGCAGGAAATTATTGATAGTGGTTTTGGCTAGACAAGTGTTTTTTGTGAAAGTTTGGTGAGGGGGGGGACCATATATTGAAGCTCAGACAAGCACTTGTGATGAAAATAACGATAAAGCAGAGAGAGGCTTGGAAGAAATAAAAATTTAATTGTGCAGGTTAGGGTTAGAGTTAGTCAATTATAGATAAGTATATTATCTGATACTAAACGCAATGGCATTAGAGTTTTGCTTTAATATTTATGGGTTTAGGGTTAGTTTTAGGGATTCGATAAATATTTTAAAAATTGAGGAATGCTCATCCGGCCTTTTCCAGTTAATTCTGTTAGCCGTCGAGTGAGCTTGAGCCAACTTCATGAAAATCACAGATCATACAATGCATAAGTACCAAAATATTTATCACAATATTGTTTATAGCTCCTTCAACAGGATGGGCCTTTTAAGAAAATTAAAAAGAGGCTGACAATTAATTTGAAGTTCATGTGTTTATTTAGAATTACACCTATTTACAAAAACAAAATAGAGAAAAATATTTATGCTGTACGTACTCATCATATTTCAAAAAACATATAACTTGATCAAGTAGCTTGTTTATTTTTAGAAAATCAAATTTTATGCGATGAATCGGAGTAGCTGCTGGGCGTCATATTTTTTTTAGGATACTGACAAATAACAAGGGCAGACAACTCAAATTGACTACTCTTCCCTTCTTTTTAACCTCTTCAGAAGTAAGAGATGATCAATGGCTGCCAAAAATAATAAATCGCTAAAAATCGTAAAATTTGATTTCCTTAATAAAAAATACTTGAATTAATGTGATTTTTGGAATATAACATCTTTGTGCAGTGATGAGTATGAACACCATAAATATTTTACTCTTTTACTTCAATAGCTCCTTCAACAGGATGACCCTTTAAGAAAAGAGACTGACAATTAATTTGAAGTTCATGTGTTTATTTAGAATTACATGTTGGCAATCTATATAAGATAATAAGCCAATGAGTTGTGTGTGTGTGTGTGTGTGTGTGTGTGTGTGTGTGTGTGTGTGTGTGTGTGTGTGTGTGTGTGTGTGTGTGTGTTCATTCGTTAATATTTGTGTGCATGAGAGTGGAGAGAAACGTTGCACAGAGGAGGGAATCCAGGCACACCAGTCCATAAACTCGGTTCAACTGTGTTCCACTGGTTTATTGAAAGAAAATCTGATCCTTTTAAAGGATTTAGGTAGCTCCAGAAAGGCCCATTACAAATAAATTCAGTAATTTTTCTGATCGGTCCAAAATATGATTATTTTTTTAATTATTATTTAGAATAATGTATATGTGCAAACAATATGCAAACAAACGCGTTTATGCATTTTGATTTTGTACATCGATATGTAAGCATTGACGCTACAGTAAAACAAAGCAATCAAATCAAAAACTGTGAATAAATATTTGAAAATATAAAGAATCTCAAACATAAATGACTGGATTTGACAATTAATAACCTGAAATTGGTTGATATGCCATGAAACAAATAACAAAACCTTGGTCTAGTAAAGTTATTATCTGACTCTAACCCCATCTAAACCCGATATACTTCTTAACCACACACACACACACACACACACACGCACACACACACACATGCATATATATGTATTACTATAAACAAATTTACATGGTCACTACACTGGGCATGCTAATGTTTTAGACAACTAGTTAGTTAAAACCATTTATTGTCGCCTAAGGACCAATCATTTGTCAGAAACATTACAAAATGCCTTCAATAAGTTTCCAGGATTTTTTCGAATGGGCACTTTTATTGATAGTACACACATAAAACTCTAGTCCTCTTCGAAGTAATCTCCTTCAGCCACATTTGTTGTAAGGTTCCAACAACTTTTGGAAGGTGCCATGGAAGTCTTCTTGCATGAGCGTGTAAATGACCCGCATCACAACTTCTTTCATCTCCTTAATTGTCTCATAACGACAGCCTCTAAGGTTTTACTTGAGCTTAGGGAATAATCAAAAGTCAAATGGGGCAAAGTCTAGACTATAGGGGGGGGGAGGAACTGTCTTGATGCCTATCTTAGTCTGTCTTTCTTTCTGATCTTCTTGGGACAAACTTTGCACAAATCTTCCGCATCTTCAGTTCCTCATAAATAATTGTGTGTACAGTTCTCACACTGACATCAAACTGTGCACTTATTGTCTCTATAAGCACGCCACGGTCCTTTCCATGAAATTCTTTATTTGGGCAATCAACTCTGGTGCTCTGACTTCCTTACTCCTCCAACATTTCACATCATTTCTCATAGACTCCTTGCCTTCCTTGACTCTCTTATATCAGTCAAAAACTGATGTTCAATTCATGCAAAATGGTTCAAAAGCAGTCTGAAGCATTCCATGCGTTTCTGTGGCATTTTTCCAAGTTTAAAACGGAATTTTATTGCATATCGTTCTACTAAAGTGTCCTCACGTCTAGACTGCAGTTTTCAACGTCACCAGCAGTGAAAATCACGCTTTAGTAGGATGTATTCCAATTCCTGCTATAGCTGTCCATTTGAACCTGAAATGATAAAAATTGGTCAGTCCTCTCATAAGATGTATAGCAATAACGTACTGAAATTTCAAGAGTCTTTGACAATTTTAAATGCTTGTACAAGAAAAGCTTGGAAACTTATTTAAGGCACCTTGTAGCATGTTCAGTGTCCCGACCATGTAAATATGTTGATATAATTAAAAATACATGTTGCTATTCTTTCATTGAGCCCTCTTAATTATCTTTGTTAAATTCATTAGTTATCATTCTTGAATGCCTTTAATCTGGAATATATATATATATATTGATAACACATGTACTGTTAAAAATCACATGACTGTTAAAGCAAAAATCGAATGAAATGGTGTTTATTATCAGATCATATACTTATCTATTACTGATTATATAAAAACCAATAAGTTTGTTGCCAATGACATTTTTCGATTTATCGACTAGAAATCTTCATTCAAAACACAGACAGATTGCAACAAACACGCGTTAATGGGCCAAAGACAATGTTCTCTTCAACATAAATATAACAATGTTCTCTTCAACATAAATATGACAATGTTCTCTTCAACATAAATATGACAATGTTCCCTTAAACATAAATATGACAATGTTGTCTTCAAAATGAATATGACAATGTCCTCATCAACATAAATATGACAATGTTCTCTTCAACATAAATATAACAAAGTTATCTTCAAGATAAATATAACAATGTTCTATTCAATATAGATATAACAATGTTCTCTTCAATATAAATATAACAATGTTCTCTTCAACATAAATATAACAATGTTATCTTCAAAATAAATATAACAATGTTCTATTCAATATAGATATAACAATGTTCTATTCAATATAATATGACAATGTTCTCTTCAACATAAATATGACAATGTTCTCTTCAACATAAATATGACAATATTCTCTTCAACATAAATATGACAATGTTCTCTTCAACATAAATATTACAATGTTCTCTTCAACATAAATATGACAATGTTCTCTTCAATATAAATATGACAATGTTCTCTTCAACATAAATATGACAATGTTCTCTTCAATATAAATATGACAATGTTCTCTTCAACATAAATATGACAATGTTCTCTTCAACATAAATATTACAATGTTCTCTTCAACATAAATATGACAATGGTCTCTTCAACATAAATATGACAATGTTCTCTTCAACATAAATATGACATTGTTCTCATCAACATAAATATTACAATGTTCTCTTCAACATAAATATGACAATGGTCTCTTCAACATAAATATGACAATGTTCTCTTCAACATAAATATGACAATGTTCTCTTCAACATAAATATTACAATGTTCTCTTCAACATAAATATTACAATGTTCTCTTCAACATAAATATGACAATGTTCTCTTCAATATCAATATGACAATGTTCTCTTCAACATAAATATGACAATGTTCTCTTCAATATAAATATGACAATGTTCTCTTCAACATTAATATGACAATGTTCTCTTCAATATAAATATGACAATGTTCTCTTCAACATAAATATGACAATGGTCTCTTCAACATAAATATGACAATGTTCTCTTCAACATAAATATGACATTGTTCTCTTCAACATAAATATGACAATGTTATCTTCCACATAAATATGAAAATTTTCTCTTCAACAGAAATATGACAATATTCTCTTCAATATAAATATGACAATGTTCTTTCAACATAAATATGACAATGTCCTCTTCAACATAAATATGATAATATTCTCTTCAACATAAATATGACAATATTTTCTTCAACATAAATATAATAATGTTCTATTCAACATAAATATGAAAATTTTCTCTTCAACAGAAATATGACAATATTCTCTTCAATATAAATATGACAATGTTCTTTCAACATAAATATAACAATTTTATATTCAACATAAATATGACAATGTTGTCTTCAGCATAAATATGACAATGTTCTCTTCAACATAAATATAACAATGTTCTATTCAACATGAATATAATAATGTTCTATTCAACATAAATATGACAATGTTTTATTCAACATAAATATGACAATGTTCTGTTCAACATAAATATAACAATGTTTTATTCAACATAAATATGACAATGTTCTCTTCAACATAAATAAGAAAATGTTCTCTTCAACATAAATATATCAATGTTCTCTTCAACATAAATATGACAATGTTCTCTTCAACATAAATATGACAATGTTCTCTTCAACATAAATATGACAATGTTCTCTTCAACATAAATATGACAATGTTCTCATCAACATTAATATGACAATGTTCTCTTCAACATAAATATAACAATGTTATCTCCAACATAAATATAACAATGTTCTCTTCAACATTTATATGGCAATGTTCTCTTCAACATAAATATGACTGTGTTGTCTTCAATATAAATATGATAATGTTGTCTTCACCATAAATATGACAATGTTCTCTTCAACATAAATATGACAATATTCTCTTCAACATAAATATGACAATGTTCTCTTCAACATAAATATGACAATGTTCTCATCAACATAAATATTACTATGTTCTCCTCAACATAAATATGACAATTTTCTCTTCAACATAAATATGACAATTTTCTCTTCAACATAAATATGACAATATTCTCTTCAACATTGATATGACAATGTTCTCTTCAACATAAATATGACATTGTTCTCATCAACATAAATATGACAATGTTCTCTTCAACATAAATATGATAATATTCACTTCAACATAAAGATAACAATGTTCTCTTCAACATAAATATGACATTGTTCTCATCAACATAAATATGACAATGTTATCTCCAACATAAATATGACAATGTTATCTTCAACATAAATATGACAATGTTCTCTTCAACATAAATATAACAATGTTCTCATCAACATAAATATGACAATGTTCTCTTCAACATAAATATGAAAATATTCTCTTCAACATAAATATGACAATGTTCTCTTCAATATAAATATGACAATGTTCTCTTCAACATAAATATGACAATGGTCTCTTCAACATAAATATGACAATGTTATCTTCAACATAAATATGACAATGTTCTCTTCAACATAAATATAACAATGTTCTCATCAACATAAATATGACAATGTTCTCTTCAACATAAATATGAAAATATTCTCTTCAACATAAATATGACAATGTTCTCTTCAATATAAATATGACAATGTTCTCTTCAACATAAATATGACAATGGTCTCTTCAACATAAATATGAAAATATTCTCTTCAACATAAATATGACAATGTTCTCTTCAATATAAATATGACAATGTTCTCTTCAACATAAATATTACAATGGTCTCTTCAACATAAATATGACAATGTTCTCTTCAACATAAATATGACATTGTTCTCATCAACATAAATATGACAATGTTTTCTTCAACATAAATATTACAATGTTCGCTTCCACATAAATATGACAATGTTCTCTTCAATATAAATATTACAATGTTCTTATCAACATATGACTATGTTCTTATCAACATAAATATGACAATTTTCTCTTCAACATAAATATGACAATATCCTCTTCAACATAAAGATAACAATGTTCTCTTCAACATAAATATGACAATGTTTTATTCAACATAAATATGACAATGTTTTATTCAACATAAATATAATAATGTTTTATTCAACATAAATATGACAATGTTCTCTTCAACATAAATAAGACAATGTTCTCTTCAACATAAATATATCAATGTTCTCTTCAACATAAATATGACAATGTTCTCTTCAACATTAATATGACAATGTTCTCTTCAACATAAATATGACAATGTTCTCTTCAACATAAATATGACAATGTTCTCTTCAACATTAATATGACAATGTTCTCTTCAACATAAATATGACAATGTTCTCTTCAACATAAATATGACAATGTCCTCTTCAACATAAATATGATAATATTCTCTTCAACATAAATATGACAATATTTTCTTCAGCATAAATATTACATTGTTCTCATCAACATAATATGACAATGTTATCTTCAACATAAATATGACAATGTTATCTTCAACATAAATATGACAATATTCTCTTCAACATAAATATAGCAATGTTCTCTTCAACATAAATATGACATTGTTCTCATCAACATAAATATGAAAATTTTCTCTTCAACAGAAATATGACAATATTCTCTTCAATATAAATATGACAATGTTTTATTCAATATAAATATGACAATGTTCTCATCAACATAAATATAATAATGTTCTATTCAACATAAATATAGCAATGTTCTCTTCAACATAAATATGACATTGTTCTCAACAACATAAATATGAAAATTTTCTCTTCAACAGAAATATGACAATATTCTCTTCAATATAAATATAACAATGTTCTCTTCAACATAAATATGACAATGTTCTATTCAACATAAATATAATAATGTTCTATTCAACATAAATATAACAATGTTTTATTCAACATAAATATGACAATGTTCTGTTCAACATAAATATAACAATGTTCTCTTCAACATAAATATAACAATGTTCTCATCAACATTAATATGACAATATTCTCATCAACATAAATATGACAATGTTCTCTTCAATATAAATATGACAATGTTCTCTGCCACATTAATATAACAATGTTCTATTCAACATGAATATAACAATGTTCTCATCAACATTAATATGAAAATATTCTCATCAACATAAATATAACAATGTTCTCTTCAACATAAATAAGACAATGTTCTCTTCAACATAAATATGACAATGTTCTCTTCAACATAAATATGACAATGTTCTCTTCAACATTAATATGACAATGTTCTCTTCAACATAAATATGACAATGTTCTCTTCAACATAAATATGACAAGTCAAAGAAAATACTTTGTTTTCAAACAAAAGACGCATAGTACTTCTTATACAGATGCATAGACGAAAAAGAATTCTAAATTAAATACAACAGACCGACATTCACATAAAAATCACAAACACATTTTAAGGAGAGTTCGTGTGAAGACGAGCATTAATTTCAATCAATATTTTTTATCATGAACAAAACTATATATTTTAGCCTGTGGTAGTCAGTCTTCTATCTTAAGAGATAATGATATGTGCCTTGGTGTTTAATCAGATTGACGACACCACGCTCTATTACAGACATGAGTGGAAAACGAATGAACACATATCCAAGACAATGTCGGAAACCCTAGAGGAAAATCAAAACACGGATTCCATGAAAAAAGCTTCTTTCTTAGAACTGCACGCCTGTGGAACTCTGTTCCGTCTGCCTGCTTCCCACCGGACTAAAATTTGGATGTTTTCAAGTCCAATGTTAACAAATTCCTAATGAACCGCCCCCTTAAATAAACACTTCATCAAATCTCCACACTAACGTAATGTACTTGCAATAACCCTTATCCCTGAGTGGCTTCCGAGCCTTGATAAGTGGTGATCACTGTGTAAAAAAAAAAAAGGAAAACGTGCAATCGGTAGTGGAATGTGGACAAAAATGGATGGTCACATTTAATGCTGCCTAGACTGAGCTTCTTTCCTTTAATAACTACAAGAAACCTTCTAAACCACGTATAACCATGGCTAATGCTACATTACCGGAAAGTACTTCAAACTCCTCGACTTAATGTTCACAAGGAACATGAGTTGAAACAGATACAATAAGGACATTGCTAAGGCTGCTGCAAAGAATGTGGGCTCTCTCTGCCCTTCTAGAAAGTTACTTACGTCTGAGAGTATCCTGTTTTACAAGTATTTTAATGGTAGGTGCTCTGGTGAACTACAAACCTTTGTCGTCCCTGTACGTAAATATCTCGACAAACCTGACAACTAGCAAAATCCCACCCCTACATAGTAGAAATCCTCAGATGTAAAAAAGCCTTCTATTCTAATAGTCTCTTTTATTGGATTGCTAGACTTTGGAATCCTGGGCTCCTGCTTCCATGACTGTACTGACATGCAGAAGTTCAAATGTAATGTAAACAGACACCTTGATCCTGAACTCCCTACATAGTATCCCTGCAAATTATGCCTCAGATAGTATCTTCCTACGTCAAAGTGGCATTGTGCCTTGTTTGGGGTGAAAATGAAAAAAAAAAAAATCATGGCCGGACAAAGACAGTGCCACATGTTCGACACGACAGTCTTGTTAAGCACATTGGAGTATGAGAAACTTTAGAACAAGAGATAAGGTATTATTTTGGAAGTACCTGTTAATAAATGTCTTGTTTTAATTGAAAAAAAGTGAGTTGAATTTCTTTTTTATTTGTTTCCTTGCGACTGTCTGCATGCAACGTGTGGGTTCCGAGTGTTGATATGTAACAACTATGTTACAGTATGTGTCATTCACATGTGGAGTTGAATGAAACGACACTTTCGTAAGTTTCATATAAATATTATCTAATTGCTTTAATGCGGTCGATCTAGAAAACAACAATTCTTCCTACTTTGGCTGAAACATTGAATGTGAAGACTAACACACGAAATTTGAAATAGATTATAATTATTAAAATACAAAATTTGAGACATATTATTAATTATTGCTTCTTTCTATCTTGTTTTCTAGTCGTTACATTCCATGATGTTTCTAAAAAAAAAAAATAATAAATTGCCATGTCTTGAGTGAGTAGTATATAAATAATTTTAATCCCCTTATTGTTTTCAATTCATTTCCCTCGTTGACGTTTACATTAGAGTGTTCCTATTTACAATGCCTCCCAACGAGACAGAGTTAGACATCAGGGTTTGTTTTTAACGTGGAGAAAGGGAACAAAATTTAAAAATCGTCTCAGTCGTGAAAGATTTCTCCTCCACTGAGAGAGAATAAGAAATTAAAGTGCAGATACTACACTTTGATCTTGTTGAAAATTGTTTACATTAGAGTGTTTATTTAGGTTTGATAAGTTTAATTTCGCCTGCGCGTGTGTGTGTGTGTGTGTGTGGATGTGCGTGTGTGTGCGTGCGTGCGTGTGCGTGTGCGTGTGTGTGTGTGTGTGTGATTCGAATCATACTAGACCATTAGGATTCTACTGAATGGATTTCGCGTGTGGAAACCTCCCTACTAATTTAAAGACTTAACAGAACGACGAGTCAGAACATTCACAGGTCATCAAACGGATGAACACGTCTCTAAAAGCCTTCCAGATCCTAGCTACAATCACTATCAACAGTTTCCCACTTTTCTTTTTACGGTAAAAAAAGTGGATAAAGATTTGACCGTTGACATTTGAGCTACTATGTTTATTTTTCACACACACACACACATATTCGGTGGCCAAATGGATTAAGTCCTTGCTAATGGAGTCAAAGATGTTACCAGGTTCGAATCTATCAACCAGTGTTAATCGTGACACCCTGCACTGATGATTCCCGAAAGGATGAAACACTAGTGTCTGTAGATATTTAATAATTATTATGAGCACTTTCCGTTGAAATCAAAAGTCAGTCAATTTCGCTTTCATGCATAGATCACCGTGTAATGATTAGATCACTCTGACAGACGTAAAAAAGCATTTAAAAAAGAAATGTTTAAATTTCAACAATATTTCTCGTGGGTGATGGTAGCCAAATGGATTAGGTCCTTGCTAATAAAGTCAGACATGGCTTATTGTTGCGAGGTTCGAATGCACTGATGATTCCTAAAAGGATGAAACACTAGTGTCTGTAGGTATCTAATAATTATTATAGTAAATAATTATATCTATATATGTGTGTGTGTGTGTGTATGTGTGTGTGTGTGTGTGTGTACATTTCCCTACCAAATAACTCTGTCAATTTTTGGTCAAGACACTCGAGATTTAACATAAGGAGTATTGAGATTTGTGAAAATCTTTGTAATCGGTTTTCGGCCAGAAATTTGGCTGTCAAGGGGTCAAAGTTCAACGATTTGACCTTTGAAGACTCTACCAAACTCCTCCACCAATTTTGGATCTAAACACTTGAAATTTTAAATGTAGGTTACTTGGACATGGATCAAACTTTTTAATTTGATTTGAGCCCAAAGCAATAAATGTTAAGGGGTCAAAATTGGGGTCAAAGTTAAAAATAATTTGACCACTGCGGTCTCTACTAAATTACTCAGACATTTCTGGTCTAAACATTTTAAATTTTACATAAAGGGTAATCTGAGATAGGGCAAGCTTTTTAACTGGTTTGGGTCAAAAACTTGAGTTGGCAAGGGGTCAAAGTTCAAAAGATTTGAATTTTGCGGTGTCTAGCAAACTACTCAGCCAATTTTGGTCTAAACATTTGAAATTTATACATAACGGTATTCAGACATGCATTTTAATCAGTTTTGGTGCGAAAATTTGACTGCCAAATGGTCAAAGTTGAAAGAGTGGCCCATTGCAGATGCTACCAAATTCTTCTGCCAATTTTGGGTCTAAAGACTTGAAATTTTAAATCTAGGCAACTTGAACATGGGTAAAACTTTTTTATTTTATTTGAGACCAAAATAATAAATGTTAGGGGGTTAAAATTTGGTTCAAAGTTGAAAAAAAAAAAATGACCTCTGCGGTCTCTACTAAATTACTCAAACAAATTTTGGTCAAAACATTTGAAATCGTACACGAAGTGTATTCACACGTAAGGCAAGTTATGAACAGTACATAGGGCCTGAGCAAAGCCGGGTTGAACTGCTATAATCATGTGTCTACATAAAATGTTAAGGAAACATATATTTCGTATCGATTTTCAGCTTCAACAGTGCTCAATACGTTAGCATGCCTAGATAATAAGTTATGAAAATATCTGGCAATTTAGCAACAGATTTTAGCCTAGAGATTCTTTACAAGGATGAAACGTGCAAGATTCTGTGTAACTTGATTGCTATATATTTTATAACTTAACACACACACACACACACACACACACACACACATATATATATATATATAAGAGATTGAATTTAAACTCTAAATTAAAATTTACAACAAATTTATTATTCAATAAGGATCTTTTTCATCTGGTTAGGATTGTCATCTAAATATAAATATACTTGCCTTAATTTACAGAATGATTCTGTTTGTAAACTGAGAAAACAAACATTTTTGAATTAATATATTTGGGCGATCGGGTTACGATCCTGGCTTGAGGTAGTTGCTAGTCTAGCCACACTGATGAGCTGTGAAACAACAAAACAGTACTGTACGTGCTTGACTATATATATATATATATATATATATATATATATATATATATATATATATTATCTCCGCAATCATCTATTGAATCCTTACTGTATTCATATAAAGTGCTCAATAATAAACAAGTCAGTATATTTATTTATTAAAAAACTTATTTTTATACGAACTTCTGCAGACATATTTCAGTTCTAACTGAAAACCAATTGACATTTCTCCAACTACTATTTAACATAGATGCAAAAATGCAAACTTTTGTGATGGAAATCAATATATAGAAATAGTAAGGACATTGTATTAAAGAAAAGAACCAATTCTATTGTATATATTATCAAATAACGCCATTGTCTTGTATTGATCAGACGACTTTTAATGAATGCAATACAACTAAACGGCTTTCTCTTTTGTCAATCACACACATCTATCGATCAACTGCTACGAATTGTCATGAAGAAAGCGATAGATTACATAAAAACCCCATCGATCATCCTGCCTCGAGACCGGCTTTGAATCATAGTAGGTGATGCACTTTTTTCTTCCCTGCAGCCTCTTTTCCACAGAAGAGACGTTGCGAGGCTGTCTCTGATCTATCATTATTTTCCTGGCAAGTGCTCATTTGAACTCCAATCTATGGTCCCCACTTACCAAAGTTTCACAAAAAACACTCAACTAATTACAACCATTAGCAACAGTTTCCCCCATTCTGTATGTGTGCCTAAATCTAACTCCAGATTCGATGAATACAGCTTCTTTCCTAAAACTATGCATCTGTTTCATTAGCTTGCTTTCCGGCCAACTACAATATGGTAGCCTTCAAGTCTAATGTAAACAAGTACTTGTTAAACACTCCTTTCAAATAAGTAAATTGTACTCAACTTACACTATTAACAATTACTACACTACCACATTATTTCATTAACCTGTATCCTCAAGTGGCTTTCGGGCCTTGAAAAGTGGTGACTCCCTTGTTAAAAGAAAAAAATCTATGTTCAAGTCATAAGATTGTATCCAAAATAAACTAGCAAGGAAACCTGACGATCATATAAGACGTCAAAGCGATCGTCTTATATGATTGTCTTATATGATCGTCTTATATGATCGTCTTATATGATCGTCTTATATGATTGTCTTATATGATCGTCTTATATGATCGTCTTATATGATTGTCTTATATGATCGTCTTATATGATCGTCTTATATGATCGTCTTATATGATTGTCTTATATGATCGTCTTATATGATCGTCTTATATGATCGTCTTATATGATTGTCTTATATGATCGTCTTATATGATTGTCTTCTCAAATGTGCTTTCTCCTTTTTATCATCTTGTTTTTCCTTACGATAACATCATTTTGCTCACGACTCAGTATTTACATATAACCGTCTACGCTATGTTATATTTCTTTAATATGCTCATAACACCATATTACTTTGCATCAGAATATTCGGACTATTGTTCTATTCTTGAATCTTGTTTTCACAACGTTTCAGATAAAGTAACCTCCGATCTTCTTCAGGTGTATTTTATCAAACTCAGGAATCTTTCTGTTGAACTCAGGCATGTGTAGGAAATTTTTAACAGAACTCTTCATTTAATTTATAGAATAGCATGCTCGTGTTCCATCAGCCATAACTGGGTAGAAGGCTTAAGTAATTTGCTATTGTATTTTTGTATTGCCTGCACTGAGGATTGAACCAAGAAGTTCTGTTCAAAATTCTTGCCGATTTCTGAGTTTGACAAAAAGATTCCCGAGTGCAACAAGATACACCTG
>NC_136489.1:24713014-24718014 GCF_053919585.1 Euprymna scolopes | reverse complement strand
CACAACGGTGGTGACTATGTAGAAAAATAAATTCTGAAGCACAAAAAATCGCTTGTTCTAATGGTATCACTCCCGTATTTGTAGTTCTTCAACTTTTTGAGTTATAAAATAGAGGAATTTACTTTTGGAATGACACTCATTCATTTGATTATATTAAAAAAAGGAAAAAATATATTTCTTGATTTCATATAGTTTTATTATAAACAAATCGAAGGGTGAAACTACACTCTCGATGGTACTGAGACTTTCCCAATGAAATAATTCTGATATATGCGAAGTTAACTGTGCAAAATAACACTCATGAGAAAATCAGATATACGTATTTCAAGTGTTTCGATCTTTATATGCGACTTACAGCTAGGGCTCACAGATATTCGCCATATAGAGGATGACGTAGAGATTCATGACACCACTTACATTGTTCTCCTCAGAGAATTTCATACATATGATATAAATTTTATCAAAATAGGATTAATATTTTGAATTTTTGAGATGACGATTCGTTATTCATATTTTTTGAATTCATAGGACTTATTGTTCTTATCTTGAGTATTATTTTCACAACGTTTCAGTCAATGTAACCTCTGACCTTTTTCAGCTGTATCTTGTCAAACTCAGGAATTTGGACAGAATTTCTAACAGAATACTTTATTTACTTCACAGGAGTAGCATTCTCTTTTTCCATCAGCCATGGCTGGATAGATGTTCCTAAGTAATTAACAATTGTATTTTTCAGTTGGCCACGATGAGAACTGAATCTTCAACCATCAGCAGAATATCACTTTTACAATTGATTTTCCCAAACGTTGTGAAAATGACACTCAAGATGAATCCAAATGATATGAAAAATAAGATATGTTTGAAATTTTAAAGAAGATTCGGATATAATAGAACATGGACGCACATATGGTAGAGGCAGCAGCAGCAACAGCAAACGTTTGCAAATGACTGAGCCGTGTAGGAGGTGATGTCATAGCGAGGAAGAAATTTTAAAAAACGAGAAGGGCAGGAAATAGACGTATCACACATGTGGTCAGAGAGCAATAGCAAAAGACATGTCCTAAACATGGCCAGACAACGACAGAGTACCACATGTTCAACACTGCAGAGTCTTGTTAAGCACATTGAAATACGAGAAAACCTTTGAACAGAGACGT
The DNA here is from genome assembly GCF_053919585.1 of Euprymna scolopes. NCBI lineage: Eukaryota > Metazoa > Mollusca > Cephalopoda > Sepiida > Sepiolidae > Euprymna > Euprymna scolopes. Next base: position 24,716,857 of record NC_136489.1, on the reverse strand, counting down.
TATACTGCAAGTACATGTAAATAAATATCTGTTGTTTCAACTGAAAAAAAGCGAGTTGAATTTTTTCCTTGTCTTTGTTTCCTTGCGACTGTCTGCAGGTTAAGACAGAACATATATTTTGATTGTCTTTTCCAGACAATTTTATACCAAGTATTTAAATATAAGAATAGGATATATTTGAAGCTGTATAGCCCATTTAGGAGTGCACTTAGTGATTCGAGAACACTTCATTGTCTGCCACGATAAATTTTACATAAGAACATATGGTTAAAGCCAACATTATTTGCTCTTCTTGGCTTCCAGTTTCTTCTCTGCAGACAAGACGACATTGACATGCAAGGCCCTTTTGGTTAATGATTATCTTCTTGTCAGATAACGTGAAAGCCACCTCCCTTTCACCATGTAAACAATGGCCGTTTTCCCCCCTGGACCATGATTAATTATCCAGCAGAAATTAAAAATTGAAATTGAAAGCAGAAACCGGAAGTCAAAATCACAAACAATCTATTTACTCTTTTAGATTTTATGTAGATTCTCTAGCCATTATTTTTATTGGCTACACACAAGTATCACTCATTGAGTTTTATATATTGGGATTTCTTCCTTTTTTTAACTGTTTCGTGATTTCTGGACAATCTACAACAGTGTAGTAAATAATGGGCAATCGACAATACTCCCACTATCCAACAATCATTGAGTAAGCTAAAATGCTTGCCCATCAGTTTGCCTCAAACTCTACCTTGGACCCAGCAAGCCATTCCCTCCCTGATTTTCCTCTGCAGACGGAAACCACGCTAGATGATCTAAAGATCACGCCCTCACAAGTACATGATATCAAAAAAAACATAGAAACCTCAAAAGCATGTGGATCTGACCTTATCCCAGCTGTGCTATTAAAAACATGCTCCGCTGAGGTCGCTCCTGTTCTCTCAAAACGCTTTAACCAATGACTTAATGAATCTTGCTTTCCTGGCTGCTGAAAAACTGCTTCTGTGGTACCAGTTTACAAAAACTCTGGCGAAAGAACTGACCCATTAAATTATCGCCCAATTAGCCTCCTTCCTCTTTTGCCAAAATATTTGAGTCCTTAATTAATCAAGCTCTAGTCCATCACCTTCTGCTAAACTTCTGTCAGACCACCAATATGGATTTAGGCAAGCCCGTTCTACTGCAAATATTCTAACTGTAATCTCTGAACGTTTATACCAAGCACTGGTTAAGGCAGGGGAGGGAAGGGCAGTAGCCCTTGATATATCTAAGGCTTTTGACAGGGTATGGCATGATGGTCTTCTGATGAAAAGAAAATCCTATTATATTACTGGAGGAATGCTTAACATAATTAGATCCTTCTTAAATGAGAGAAGAATCCAGGTTGTCCTTGATGGGCGTACGTCCAAAAATTTTTATATAAATGCGGGTATACCTCAGGGGTCTATCCTTGGACCTTTATTATTTCTGATATTCATAAATAACTTACCTGATAAAATTGTCTCTGAGATGGGTATATTTGCCGACGACACCATGCTCTATAGCAGGCACGTGGGGAAAACTAATGAGCACATATCTAAAGTAATGGTCGAAACCCTAGAGGAAGATCTTCAGTCTGTAGTGGAATGGAGTCAAAAATGGATGGTAACGTTCCACGCTGCCTAGTTTCCTTTAATAATTACATGAAACCTTACCAACCACAAATAGCTATGGCTAGAGATATTTTACCTGAGAGGCACTTTGTTCAAGCTCCTTGGCTTAACGTTCACAGGAAACATGAGTTGGAATAGATACATTGAGATCATTGCTAAGGCTTCTGCAAAGAAGATAGGCTCTTTCTATCGTGCTAGAAAGTTATTTACGCCTGAAAGTATCCTATACCTCTACAAAGCCACCGTTCTCCCATGTATGGAGTACTGCTGTCACATTTGGGCTGGTTCATCTGCTACTAGTCTCTCACTCCTGGACAGGGTTCAAAAGAGAGTCGCCAACCTAATAGGTTCTGAACTGTCATCTAAACTTCAGCCTCTGTCCCACCGACGAAATGTTGCATCCCTCTGCTTGTTTTACATATATCTTTGTAATTTCTTTATATATATATAAAGAGCAAATAGTTAATAAAACATGTAAAAACACTTTGAAAAAGAGTTAAAAACATATTTAATTTGAAAAAGAAATAGTTAATAAACCATGTTTTTTATTTTATATATATATATATATATATATATATATATATATATATATATATATATATATATATATACTAGCAAAAGTACCCGTCATTGACTGGGTTCAAAAACAGCCTACAGAAAATGGACTCTGATTTATGAAAGTATGATAGGTTATGAAAAGGAAGGGTTGTAAATTTGAGATGAATTTGGGGGTATCAAAACCAAAGCAAAATATGATGAAAGTAAAAATAAAATAGATAAACCCCATAATTTATTATACCATACCTGTTCACACTGAAACACTTATCACAATATTCTGTAGATCTATATCAAAAAAACCTTGTTAAACTTTGTGACATATTTCCATTCTATGAAGGTCAGGTGCGAACGAACACCCCATAATTTTATTATACCATATTTCTTCAAACTGAAACATAATTATCAAAGTATACTTATGCAGATAGGTATGAAAAGTCTTTATTAAAGTTTGTGCCTATTTCTATTCTATGGAGGCCAGGCGCGAATGCAGACCCCACAATTTTATTATACCATCCCTATTTAAGTTAAAACATACCTATCAAAGTATTCTTATGTACATCTATATCAAAAACACTTGTAAACGTTTTTTTTTATTTTTTATTTTTTTATTTCCATACTTTGTGGACCAGGCACGAACGCAGACCCCACAATTTTTATGAATCACCGTTCTGCCAGATCAAACATACCCATTCCTGTGTTTCGATACATCTTCTATCATTATATGTAATCAGTTTTTTAAAATAGTCAACCATATAGGACCCTATTCGTGACCAGACACACACACACACACACACACACATTCAGATTTATATTATAAATATATAGTATTTAAAAAGTGTATAACAACATGGTATCCAAGGTTTCGAATCAACAAATGAATGTGTCTCGTTTACATTTATCAGCCATGAGTCTAAGTTTTAATTTTTTCCAACCAGAACTTACAACTATGGCTGATGAATGAGACGTGTTCATGTGTTGATACTTGTTGATTTGAAACTCACGGTACTATGTTGTTTTAAACTACTGTACTATAAATTCGTATTCCTGTCTGTTTGTTCGTAATTTGATGATTATATACAAAAGTTCCATTACTTTACTCTTTCATTTATTTCTATATATAGTATGAGTCTTGCAAAATATACAATTAAGAGGCCACCTCATTTGTATATTACATTAAGGAAAATCGATTTTACTAAATAGCGGTATGTTAGTTAATGTTTCTAACGAGAGAATTGTTGTAAGTGTTCTAATTTAAAATTGTTATTTAAAAAACTTTAAATAACAATTTAATTGATAATGTATTTAATTTAATTTATTTGGAATTATTTCTGACATCGACCTTTTTAAAGATGTAGAGTTATTTCCTCTTCGCAATTTCGAAACATAAAAAGAACAAACGCTTCACCAAATAAAATAATTTGGTAATCTCAATAAGTTTCTAGCTTGAAACAATAATTCCCTGTAGACAGAAAAATGTTTGGGCTTTTTTTTTTTTTTTAAATATTCACAAAAAAAAAACACTCACGAATAAACTGAAAAGATTTCATTTGTTTTTATTATTCTTGAAATGGCTATACAGGAACTTTGACTGCTTTAAATTCAAATTTAAGCCACACTTTTAGAAACACCCCCCTCACAAAAATAG